>NW_005842121.1:1713891-1718195 GCF_000455745.1 Alligator sinensis
ATTACTGCAACGAGCAGCTTCACATAAACAGACGCTGGGGCCGCGAGGGCATGCCAGGGAATGGGACGGGAACCCGTGCACTTACTGCTGGGAAGCTGAAGCCCTGCTCTGCACTTCTCGAGCCAAGACAAGACATTACTCTGGGTGATAGGCTGGTCTGGAGGGAATGCAAATACCTCGCCCCCGGCGTGAAGGTTCACCCAGGCAAGAAGAGGCAAAGGCGGCGGGGTGCTGAAGTAGGCCTTCAGGATCCCCCGGCCAACTGGAGTCCTCTGGCTGTGGGAAAGAATTGATTGCACTTGTTCATTAGCAGTTCCACAGTGACAGACAAATGAGCCCCGTGGCCTGGTCCAAAGCACTTAAACAGGTGTCTGAGCAGATGAACGGTCCCGCTGAAGCTGGCGGGGGAATTCCTGTGCTTCTACAGATGCTTCAATGCTGCGCTGCAGGAGGTCGACTGGGCCTGTTTAACAGGATGGCTGTGTGGCCCGGTGTGCAGGCCACTGGAGCTGAATCAACCCAAGTGGGTTGTACCCCTCACCCTGCCCCTTGCTCTGGGTTTCATTCGCCCCCGTGAAGAGGGCCCACAGCAGGCATGTGAATCACGTGAGCTGTATTCAGATGGTGCCCAGGCCTTTGCTGGCTCTGTGCATGGAAGTGAATTTTACCTTGCTTGGTTAACTGAGTTCAGAGCAAACAGGCATCTTCTCCCTATAAGTGGCCTGAGTTTTTCCCCCTTCCTTCAAAGACTCCATTTTTCCTTCTTCCCAAAGGAAAGTGGGGCAGGGAGTCAGGAGAGGCCCACACCTTCAGGTGGGTTTCCTACAGTGCAAAATAACAGGAAAGCAACTGCTTTCTCTCTTTAAAAAAAAAGTGCATTCCTCATTAGTTAATTTACTGCCCCCATCATAGCACAGCTCCTCACGTAAAAAGTATGTGGTGATTCACTCATCGAGGTGGTCAAGGAGAAGCAAAAGAATAGACTAAACAACGCTAAAACGTGTTCATTTGGGAACCCTGATAATTCACCTTCCCATAACTCTTGATGCCTTGGCCATTCTCCTTGCTCTGCTGATTTGTTTCTTTCTTATCTTTCCTCTTTTGCCTCCCCCTCCTGACAACCGGTTCTTTCCCTTTAAGCAAGCAGTCAATGGTGGCATCCTTCACAAGCATCTTTCCTGGATGAAAACGAACACCGGGACCATGCATCATCTTTGACTAGCAAGTGGCTCTGTGTGGGGCTACCTTGCTGTTGTAGGGAATGCACCTCCATTAAAGGTGTGCATTTCTGTAAAAAAACTTGGCATTGTGATTCACAGCGATTTCATACTGAATAAATAGTTAAAATTTTAGCCTGGTAGTGCTTTCAGGAACTGCTCCGTCTGCTCTTTCTCCTCCCACCCCTCCACCCCCCAGAAGCCATAAACTCAGCTGTGGGGAGAAGCCGACACGTTTTAGCATTCTCACAGGTTAAGCCAGCAGGCGAGGAATGCCTCGCGGTTGCTTCCCCTCCCCAAACGCAGCATTTCATTCCTGTCCCGTGGGCCAAGATCGCTGTCACTGAACAGTATGAGTAAGGGACGTCCCAGGCTCCAGTACGTGGGCAGGTTTTCCACAGTAATTTCTGGCTGGAAGAGAACAGAGAAAGATGCTAGGAGAAATACGGGCTGCTTTTGGGAGGGGCTAAGCAGTCGTGACACAAGTAGGGGTAGGCTGGGCACTGCAGAGCCGTGGGGGTCCCAGGACTGCAGCTCAGTGGGTGAGTTTCCCACTGTTTGCAAGGTGGGAAACTCACCCCTTTTCAGAGAAGTGCTGCATGCAACGAAGGGGGAGAACCCAGATCTCCCGAATCCCAGATCCATGCCCTCCCCATTAGATCACACTGCCACTGAACGACCGCTGTGGACATGCCTTCTCCCAGCTATCGGCCTGGGAGCTTACTTCTGAAGCTTTTAGCTCTCATCCTCAATGCTCCACTGATGCATTCTGCACCCTCTCCCCAGCCAGCCCTTGCAGGTACCGCACAGTCATTACACTTACAAATGTTTCCAGTAATTGGTATCTGATGGTCTGAGCAATCTCCTGTGGCGTCAGTCTGGAGAGCAGGACAGGGTCTATGCTGCGTTCTTCATGACGAGCAAACAGCAGCGCTGGGAGAGGCACGTTGTATTTACTGGATCTAAAGGGACGTGGTTTGTTACAGTGACTAAATGCAAAAGCCTCCGTGCCCAGAGTGTGCTGAACCCACACATTACACCTTTGAGGGCTAGATGAAAGCATGAGATTGCCTAAGCACTGGGAAAGGGGCTTTCAAGGAGGACTCAGAGCTCATATCTCCATGCTGCCGGGTGCTTGCCTGGAGCTAGCAAAGCATTGAAACACATGCTTTGCTTGCAGTGCTAGGCATTCACTCGCATGGAAAGTGCTTATGTGCTGTGAGGCAGGAGGGGATTTTCAGGTTACTCCAGAAGGGGAATAGTTTGGCTCCCTTTTTAAGTCCCATTCCAGGACATGGAGCAGAATCAGACACATGCCATTCCTCTTAAACTTCTGTATTTCATACTGATTTCCTCTGTCTTGGTCTCAGGGTGGCTCCTCATTCCTGGAAAAGCTCAGACTCCTTACTCTTGCAACATACTCATTTTTCCAGGAATTTCTTTTTGCCCTTTAGCTCTTCAACCTCTGCAAATGTTAATCCCCTTCTCTTAGAGCAGCAGTGCCCTGAAGTCAGTACCTGGCTCAGCTCTGGTTTCCTCAGGATCTCTTAGGCTCCCTCAGTTCACTTTCCAGGGTCTAAACCCACACTTTACAGGTATTTCTCTCTTCCAAAGTTTCTCTTCAATCCTCCCACAAGCTCAACGGAGGCTGATGGCCAAGTGGCTGAGCCATCTCAAGACAGACCCATGGTGGGGCGAGATTGAGCCTCAGCCCTGACTTGCATCAAAGTTTGCCCCCAGCTGTAAAAGGGCACATGATCATTTGGGCTGCGCAGTGAAAGGCAATACTTGCCACATCGTTCCCTTATGTGCTCAGAGCCGTGGAAACTAGTCTGCTTCAATGCCCTGGGCCAGACAGGACCTCTGGGCTTTGTTTTTTACCCAGCTGCTGAGTATTCATTTTCCTGTCTTTGTTCTCCAGTCTCCCAGGGTGTAGGAGATGCACCCATTTCTCCTGCTGCTTTGGGCAGAGATCACACAAACCTGGCTGTGGTTGGGGGTGCTCATCTGTTTCCCATTGCCCACCAGCCTCTCTCCTTATCCATCATGCATGCTGAGTGCATGATCCTCTCTCTCTTGCCTCTGAATTTCTGGAATGTGAAGAACACCCCTGACCCTCCTGGGCTTTTTCAGCTCTTTCATTTAACAATAAGCATTTGGTCGATCATGGGTAACCTAAGCCATGAATCCATGTGCAAAAGGTGGGCAATCTGTATTAAGGGAGCAGACACACAATGAGATTGCTATGGAGTCATTTACTTCACATTTTGACCAAATAAACTCCGGTGCAGTTTGTATCGGAGTTTATTGCTCCCAGGCACCATGTATGCACATGCTCCCGGGACCGCAGCACACTGAGCTGGGTTGGAGCAGCCCTGCCTGGCAGAGGGCTCCAGGGGTGAGCCTACCAGCACAGGGCCGCTCTGACCCAGCCTCACCTGCTGCGGAGGGGCTGGCTGGGGCACAAGGGTGCTCCAGTGCAGGGCTAGCCGGCAGGCAGCCTCTGCACTGAAGCATCCTCATCCCTCAAGCCAGCCCCATCAGCGTCTACACATGCATTAGGGGGCAATAAATAACACTTGTTGACAAGCACTAGCCTATGGTGATGTTTACTGGTTTACTGTGCCCCAATAGGGGTGCATGTGTAGACCTGGAGACATTCACTGTGGAGCTAATTAGGCAGCTCTGCAGTAAACTTTGTGTGTAGACATGCCCACTGTGTAGAAACACAGGGCCAAAAGGGGAGCACATAAAAAGTGGAAACAGGGAGAGATCACCAAAGACGAATATACCTCCTCTGCTCGCGCTTGTAGGGAGGCAGTTAGACGGGCCAAAGCTACCATGGAGCTGAGGATGGCATCCCAAGTAAAGGACAACAAGAAATTGTTTTTTAGATATATAGGAAGTAAAAGGAAGGCCCAGGGAGGAATAGGACCCCTACTAAATGGGCAGAAACAATTGGTGATGGACAGGGGGGACAAGGCTGAACTCCTCAACGAGTTCTTTGCCTCAGTGTTCCTAAGCGAGGGGCACGACAAGTCTCTCACTGGGGTTGTAGAGAGGCAGCAGCAAGGTGCCAGACTACCA
>NW_005842121.1:1718331-1718553 GCF_000455745.1 Alligator sinensis
AGTCCCGGAGCACCGGAAAAGGGCCAATGTGGTCCCCATTTTCAAGAAGGGGAGGAAGGAGGACCCGGGCAACTATAGGCCAGTCAGTCTCACCTCCATCCTTGGCAAAGTCTTTGAAAAAATTATTAAGGCTCATATTTGCGAGAGCCCGGCAGGACAAATTATGCTGAGGGGAAACCAGCACAGGTTCGCGGCAGGCAGATTGTGCCTGACCAATCTAGT
>NW_005842121.1:1719581-1726899 GCF_000455745.1 Alligator sinensis
TTCCTGCCTATGCAGGGGGTCGGACTCGATGATCTATTGAGGTCCCTTCCGACCCTAACATCTATGAAACTTACCTCCGTGGTAAGCAGTGGACACAGCCAGCCCTGCTGCCAGCAGTAGGTACTATTACAGACCCTCATCCTTATAGGCCCTTGTATATGTCCTTAGACCAACACAGCTACAACCTACACCCCTGTATTATGGAGCCTTGCCACTAAGTGGTGAGAAGTGACAGCTTGCATTGAGCAAATGGCTTCCCAGGGATGAAGCTGGCTAGGGGAGCAGCTAGCTTAACCTAGTGCACGTATCACGAGACTTGCGTTTCAATATAAAACACATGCAAAGAAAAACCTCAAGGAGGTTTGTGCCCTTCCTAGCAACTGAAGGGATCCTTAGACGCTTTATCCAAACAATTGCCAACTAGCCATGTTCTACTTAAAGTTATGTGAAGACCTTATGCGAGAATCACGGGGTTTTGTGAGTGATCACTTTGACTGGGCCGACTGCATGGTTGGGGTAGACTTAGACAAGCTTTCCAGTGCAGGGCATTGTTTCTAAGAGGAATAGTTTTTTCACAGGACCGTTCCTGTAGCTCAGTGGTTCTCAACCTTTTTAGACTCAAGACCCTCCTCGTTAGACTGACGGCACTCCCTGGACAACAGGCTCTTAGTTTTCACTCCTTTTTTTACTAAGGAAACAAATTAAGCAATTCTTTCTTCCACATCTCCCAGCAGATCAGAATGCTTTTGACTCTATGAATTCCTAGCTGAAATCCCTGGGTTTGTCTTGTGAATTGTGTGTAGGTGTTCGCACACCTTAGAGTGCTAATACTGCGCAGTGTCCCAGGGCACCCTTTAAAGGATCTCGCAACATGCCACGACACTGGTTGACAAATCACCGCTATAGCCCTCTGGGGGAGCCGAACCCTGAAAGTCTTCAGGAAGACACGGGGAGTCAAGAGGCTCCCGTCTCAGCTTCTTGCAGCTTTCACCAGCTCTCTTCCTCTGTGCCTTCATGGAGCAACACACAATACAGCCCTTTTCTCTGAAATCCTAGGAAAGGAATATCCTACCTTTCCTTAGCAAGAGGGCAGGTGGGCTCTGGCTCAAACTTTCTAATCAAACTGCGTTCGAGGTTGGGATCTACAGCCGTTCCCTCTACAACTGACAAGTCAAAACTCCTACTAAACACTCTCTACCAAGACAAAAGCTGCAACACTCCACTCTCTCTTTCCAACGTCACATAAAACACAGCACACTGGACTTACCTACAATATAGAAACTACAACTCTCTGGTCCACCAGCTGTAAGCAGACTCAAAGATAAGTACTCTGGATAGGCAAGGAGAAGGTATTTTTATAATGCTTACTGTGATGTCACTCATTAGGGGAAAGCAGAAATTTAAGAATAAATTTAATAAACCAAATGCCTACAAACCAGCCAACTAATTGTTCTTCTGCAAACCCCATGTTTATAAAAGAGCTCAAACAGTTCTCCCGTTTGTTCCAAACACGGCTCTCTATAAAATTAAAGAACGCTGGTCCCAGCCTCCTTTGCATAAATAGCGCACCTTGCGGCCTACAGTGCTTTGCTGGAATGACAGCAGAGGACCCAATTTTCAAGGCTTTTCCAGCACCTAGATGCCAACCAGTGCCCTCAGGCCCCCACATACTTGGCGCCTATAGCAGACACCCAATCACAGCAGCAGAGTCTGAACACAGAAATGATCTGTAGCTTCAGGGCTCTTGCAACAAGACAGAGGCAAGGGGATCTGGGCAAAGGTTTGCACTGACAGGAACGTGCTGGGAAAGTGCTCCTCTGCTTCTAGCTGCTGGAGACACAGCTTTGCAGCACCCAGAGGAAAGGATGAATTCACTCGAAGAAGCCAGTGGGGACCAGGGAATAAAGGGATCGATACCCTGATCCAGGATGCCATTGAGTGCAGTGGGATGTGGGTCAGGCCCTCTGAGCCCAGAAAGCAGAGAAAAAATAAGAAGCTGATGGGAGCCTCCAAAGGGGAAACAGATGAGTTCCTTGTTGCCTTATGCTGGATGAAGGAGAGGTGCACAGTTTCTCCTCCTGAGGAGAGCTAGCGCAAGGATGAACTGTCTGCAGGCTTGTGAACCTTTGGGCACTCAAGAAGGGCCAGGGAAGTAAAGTGATATGCCAAAGTACACAGCGCAAGGCAGTGGCAGAGCCCAGGGCTGGAGACCTAACCACCAGGCACCCCCATGTTAAGTGGCAGGAACGGTTGTCAGTGAAGTGTCCACAGCTAGCACAGTCACGTATACGGGGCAAGGAGCTGGCCCATTGGTCTTATTGATAAAAGCATGGCCTACACCGTCGTAAGTGTGCAAGATACTATATGTGGACTCTACGGTTCTCCTCCATTTCTCCACTAATATCAACTGTGACATGTCGTCAGATCCACAGTTAATACCAACCACCATTTTACCATCTATCTCAGTTAGCGGGCACAGAGCTGTTAGCTCGTGGAGCCTCCTAAAAGCAGTGTAAAACACACTTGAGTGTGTAGCTTTGTGAAGAGCCTTATGGTATTGCCTACTCTACTACTTGAAACTGCATTGAAAACCATTACTGATCACAGACATGCCCGGTCACACATGTAATGCGGTCATTAAAATTCAGTGGCATTCACTGCAATGCAGATCAGTCTGTATTTGTACAGAAAGGAAAAAGCAAATGACTTACAGAACCAAAGCATCATCTCCATAATACAATCCTGTTGTGACGTATCCTTTTAGGATGGCTCCTGCTTCAATAAATGCTTCTCTGGCTGTAAAAAAATTTCCATAAATCAGTAAAGAGTTGGAGTTTTTTTTCCCCCTCTGCCAATCATGAAGCCGTTCATGGCCACAGCTGTTTATAAGGTGTGCAGTGCAGGCTGTGTCTGGTTCTCACCTTGTAGCTGTGTGCCAGGGCTGGAAGCAGCAATTTTGGGGAGTCACTGGCTCCCTGCAACCCTGATGAACTTGGATCACTGGCGCAGGAGACCCCTCCCAGGCCTGTGTCCCTTGTTCTCCAGCCATGGGCAGGGGAGAGCAGCCAGGGCTCCAGCATCTGTCCCCGCCGGGTGGCAGCTCACATCAAGGAGGATTCTCAGCCTGCTCCAGCCTCTCCCAAACAAGAGATCACTGGGGTCATGGCAACTACGAGCCCCAGAGCCCCCAAGCCAGCAATTACTCAGTGTGCCCCAATTAACCCCACTCAGCTCCACAGTACCCATCCTCTTGCCTGCTCTCACCTACAGGAAGTGCAAGATGTACAGGGGTAATTTAGGCCTGTTTCAGTAAGCTCTAAACTCCCCTGGGTTAGCTCTCCCTGGGGGGGGGGGCAAAAGTAGGCATGGGGCAGTTACCAAAGAGCAGCTGAGGGGTAAAACCTGCCAGGGCAGGCACCTGAGGTGCAGCGTCTGTGTGGATGGAGTCACACGAGATGATCACAACCAGGCAGCATTTGGGATCTGCAGCCCTGCACACCCTCTCTAGACTTCAGCGCTCCCAAGCAGCCTGACCCTGAACCCAGTAATCCCAGGGGACCCTTCAGACTGGGGTCAGATGTTGTTGAGGGGGTTATCCTGTCCTTCCATGACATGCCCAGTGACAGCTCCTGGCCAAGAGCTTTGCAAACGGCATAGCAGGTCTCTGGGAGCTTCTTGAGCCTGTGTGGACACCAGCAAGCACACGAGCACCTCACCTGCAGCTTTCCTTTTTAAGCCTCTTATTAGCAGCCGCTATGGGACAGAGGAAAGTCCAGCTGCTTCACATTCTCCTTTGAGGCAGTCATGTCCCCACTCAACATTATTCAAGTCCAGAGATGTCAGCGAGGTCTTGTAGAGCATGCCTTGTGTCTGGTTGCTTGAATGGCTGCCCAGTGCTGGGAGCCATCCCAGGTCCGACTGGTTGGACATCCTGTTGCTTTAATTAGCCAGATGGAAAAGCCAGTTATGTGGCACACTGCCCTGGCACTGGGGTAAGGTGCACAAACCCAACAGGAGAGGAGCTGCTGTGAAGTCCAGCGGTGAGAGTCACTCAGTGTTGGCCACCGTATGACAGGGTGAGAAATACGAGGGTTCGTCCTGCTCTGGCTGTGACTTCCCACTCTGACACTGGGAAGCTCCATCCTTAGTGGTTGTTAAGACACAGGTAGACAAAGCCTTGGCTAGGATGATCTAGTTAGGGCTGGTCCTGCTGTGCTCAGGGGGGGGTGCACTAGATGTGACCTCCTGAGGGCCCTTCACCCCTCATTTTCTGTGATCCTATGCTGGGTCCTGCCCCAGTTTGTGATGAAGAGGATGGTTCCAACCAGCTTCACAGAAACAGGTTGGGGTATCCTGAAGAAAATCATGAGGGAATTATCTAATGTCCAAAAACATCAGGAGATGGCTTCCCATGAGCTTTGGAGTGGGCCACACAGACTTACAAAAGGGCCCTCAGGAGGTCACATCTACTACACCCCTCTGCTCAAGGCAGGATTATCCTTGTTGAAGTGATTCTAGACAAGTGTTTGCCCAAACTGCTCTTAAAAACTTCCAGCGATGGAGACACCATGACCTCTCTGGATAGTCTCTTCCAGGGGTGAACCATCCTCAAATTGAAAAAAAGTTCTTCCTCAGCTCCAACCTGCATTTTCCTTGCTGCAGTTTAAGGCTGCAAGACAAGTGTTACTTCTTGTCCCGTTTCATGCAGACACACTATCACATCCTCCTTATGGCCACCTTTTGTGTATTTGAAGACTATGATCAAAATTCCCCGCCATTCTCCTCTTCTCCCAACTCCCATTTTCCCAGGTCTTCCAAACTTTTCTCGTTTCCCCAACTTCTAATCAGATGTGCTAAGTCTAATTATGTCTCACCCAAGTTTTGGTGCATTGTGATTGCCAAATAATCCTCTAAAATTCCCCTTTGCTTCCTTCCCATTGTGCTCCATGCAAGAGTTGACCTCCTTTTGCAATGGGAATGGCTTGTTTGGGTTTAACAAACGCTAGTGGGAAACCATCACCTGGAAAATACCGACCTGGAGAAGGAGGTAGCACCATCCGCCTCTTGGCAGACAGAGGCCCTTCAAAGATGAAGGGGAGCATTTCCTCCTCTGCTGCTGAAGGAAGTGTGGAGTTGTGCCAGTTCCCAAGTTGAGTGATGGTGAGGGAAAGTGGTGTTGGACGAGCTGCTGCTGCTCATCTTGGTGTTGCCTGGGCCATGGAGAGCCAGGCTATTTCTTGAGAAATCGCTGTGGGGAGCCGTGCCAGGCATTTTTCCCTTTCTGATTCGATTTTCCTTTCATGTTACTTCCTCTCTCTCTTTAAAATATGTGACTGTCTGCATACAAGAACTCTGTGAACCAGCATCTCTTCCTGTCCTGCTGACAGACAGAGAGGAAAGAATCCAGCTGGGTCTGCATGCGAGGCTCTGGAAGAGGTGGATGCTGCTTGTAGTATCAGAGCCATCCTTCCTTCAGACCCTCTGGCAGCTCCTGTGCAGAGATCGGGGTAGCTGGGCAGGGAAGATGGGGGATGTGCTGGCATGTTAGGAGCCAGGCAAGAAAACAAGGGTAGAGTTCAACCTGCAGAAGTGTCCGTGCAGAGCATTGCTGCCCATTAGTCACAGGCAAGAGAGGTCCTTTCCTTGAAGAAAAAGCCAGCGGTCCATGTCCAGAAAACTTATTCAGGTGTGCACAGGACATCTGAAAATGCCAATCAGATGAGGATGGCTCAGAGATGAGAGCAGAGTGGCACATATTTTCAGCTGGTCTCTCATCCAAGCACAGATCAGGTCCAAACCTGCTTAACCAGTGAACCAAACCAACACTTTGGTTTACTGACCAAAGCCTTGTGGTCAGTTGGTTTTTACTGACCACAAGACTTTTCAGAAGTTGACCTTCCATCTTGTTAGCCAGGGGTTTATAACATCCAAGTGCCTTTCATGCGAAACCAGCAGCAATAACGAGGTCCTTAGCGGATTCCATGAGGTTTCTCTTTCCAATGTCAAATCTTCTTTTTGTTACCGATTTGCTTTTTCTTAAAGGTTTTCTTAAGTTGATTTTTTCAGGGGCTGGGGGTTTTCTGGCTGGAAACAGGTCTCAGTATCATAAGCATCAGCCTCATGGAGAAAGACCACTCAAAAGAGAAAGATCATTTAGCATTTCTTTAGGAAACGCTACATTTCCTGATCTGTAAGCAGGTCACTCGCCCAGCTCCCCTCTCAAGGCCAGTCAGCTCTGGGTTTTCCAGCCAGTTTATTTGCATAGGGCAAACTTGTCTGACAGAGGCCAAACAAAAAACAGAACGAGCAAGTGTGCCAACAATGAATTAACAGACAAACCCAAACCACAGCCTCTCCTCTCTGCCCCTGGAGCTTTCAACCCTCTTTGGGGCTCGACCTTCATTCATTAATGATCTGCTGCAGCTGGCTCCCAGCCTTCTGGCCAGGCAGCCTATGACCCACTGCCTACCTGCAGCTGGGGTTTCAGTCCCCTGAAGGCTGCACCTCCTTACACGGCTGTCAAGCCCCAGCTGGGGCATGGTCTCCGTACTGCCCTTTTCACTCGTCACCCTGGCAAGCCTGAGTTTTCCTCTCTCTCGCAGCCCAGCAGGGATGCCTGGCTCAGCAAGCTTTTGACCAAGAGGTTGGTCACGGGACCCTGATGCCTTGAGGAACAGAGAGGCAGATCTAAAAATTGACTTAGGGGGTGAATAAAGTCCCTGAGACCAAAGCCATCACCCAGAAAACCTGCACTCAGCTGCTGGAGGCACCCGAATCCCAGAGGCACCGTGGTTTGTGACTGTGCACCTGGGAGCTGCCTCTGTGCAATGTGGAAGCACTTAATGTGTCATGCACCCGTGTGCCTGACAGGGACTCAGGACCGAGGTGTTTCTCTGTCTCCCCTGGGAGAGCCTGAAGCTGGTGAGCACTCCCAGTACCCAGACCCAGCGCAGGGCCTGTGGAAGGGACCTGCTGGTGAGTGAGGAGATGAGGTCTGGACTGGAACTGGAGTTGTACTATTGGGAACGTACATGGGACTGGAGGGACCTCCCGGGACACCACATCCAGTCCCCTATCTCCAGACCGATGCCAGGACTCACCCAAATCAGACCTACATATGCAACTTCTTCTTTCATCAGTCCCATGGGACGCCCATGCCCGCTACAGGGCCGGGAAGTCCGGGTGAGGGTGATCCCCTGCCCTCCATTGATGCTGACTTCGTGAAGGAACATCTTGAGAAGCTGGATACCTTCAAGTCAGCCGGCCCTGACAATCTTCCCCCCAGGGTACTCAAGGAGCTGGCGAGCATCATAGCCCA
>NW_005842121.1:1727759-1733182 GCF_000455745.1 Alligator sinensis
CTGGATTGGGCAAACCTGAAAACTGGGGAGTCACCAAAGTCTGCCAAGGACAGATAAAAGGCAGTGAAAAGTGACCCTCAGGGGCGCCCTCTTGATCTCATTGCATGATCAGAGGTCAGGGAAGCAGACCCTACGATGACAGGCTGAGAGCCCTGGGGCTCTTTAGCCTGGAAAAGCGCAGGCTCAGGGGTGATCTGATGGCCACCTACAAGTTTATCAGGGGTGACCACCAGTATCTGGGGGAACGTTTGTTCACCAGAGCGCCCCAAGGGATGACGAGGTCGAATGGTCACAGACTACTACAAGACCGTTTCAGGCTGGACATAAGGAAGAATTTCTTTACTGTCCGAGCCCCCGAGGTCTGGAACAGCCTGCCACCGGAGGTGGTTCAAGCGCCTTCATTGAACACCTTCAAGACGAAACTGGATGCTTATCTTGCTGGGATCCTATGAGCCCAGCTGACTTCCTGCCCTTTGGGCAGGGGGCTGGACTAGATGATCTTCCGAGGTCCCTTCCAGCCCTGATGTCTATGAAATCTATGAAACTGCAAGCCACAAAGTCTGAGAACAGCAGCACACTCAACGGCGCCCTACAAAGACCCTGAACCACAGGAAACAGGGCTTAAAGGAAAGAGCCATCCCTGTGTCACTGGCAGCACACCCAGTGTGACAGTAGTGTGGATCCTTCCTCTCCTCACCGAGCGGTGCCCTGCCAGAAGTGCTGCTGTCCATCTGTGCCCACATCTCCCGCCTTTGCAGGCAGCCTGCCTCCCTTGTGGGGGCTGTAATTAAGCCGTGGGGGCTGTTTTGAGAGAGGGATCAGTTAGGCACGGAGCATACGATTGATTAGGGGTGGAATTCCCAAATGATCAGTTCTCTACAGAGCCAACGGAGGGAAAAATTCACTTGGAAACCTCCCAAGAAAAGAGGTGACATAACAGGGCCCTGATGCTGCAGACGGAGCCAAGCACATGGACCTCTGTGCTAAAGCAGAGCCTCACAGAAGATAGGGCTGCTCTACATGGGCCCAAGAGCAGGAGTGGGCTCTGGAGATCTGGAGCAGAAACCAGAGCTGAAGAAGAGCACAGAGAACCAGGCCAGAGACGCAGCATGCCCCAGTGGCTGAAGCACTCAGGAGAGCCAAAGTCTAGTCTCAACTCTGCTACTGACTTGCTGCAGGACCTCAGGCAAGTCTCTTCATCCCAGTCCTGTCTATTCAGCCTCAAAGCAGAGGTCATCTCTTGCTTGGTGTTTGTGCAGCTACAGGGGCCTGCTCTCTACCAGGGCCACTAGATAACCACAGTCATGGACTGATACTGGGGTAAGCCACCTAAGAAAGGAGGAACTACTGATCCAGTTTCAAGCAGCAGAAATCCTCCCTCTGTCTTTGGCTATGGCTAAGGAGAGGAGAGCTCAACCCCTCTTCCTGCTGTACTTTCCCCCTCAAGGCACAGCACTTACCTTCTTTCATGCTGGGTGTAAACAGTCCCAAAACGGAGGTGGTGTGATATGGCGACAGCTCGGCAAGGAGTTCCCCTCTTAAGTATCCTTCCACAGCTGCAACTGAGGCCAGCTTCAAAGGGCAGGACACTCTGCTCCTAGAGCAACACAGCAGAAGCAGGCAGGGTGTTTCCTCCTCCTTCAGTAGGGGTGACACGAGATTAAAAGAACAGACCCTGGGTTGTTTGGTAGAAGAACCAAAAGGCACCAACCAGGGTGGGAAGCGAAGGCCAAACCCAGTGGCCTTCTGAGAAGGTATGCATATAAGTGGCGTACACTGTGAACAGACATATAGTTTAAGAACAATGATTTTCTGATCGCCAAAAGAGCAACAGATTGTTAAGACAACTTCCAAACCACTTTTATGAACTAGACGCTGAGCTTGGTATTAAAACCAAGGTTAGGTCTGAAGCTATTACCATATGCCACATACCACACACTCCCAAATAAGCTGTGCACCTTGTTCTAGGAAGGCAGAATGAAGAAGAAAAAAAAAAAAAAAAGCACACCCCTCCTGAGTCAGGCCCAAAAACTGACTGCAGAGGATCCTGACCCCATGGATGAATCCTGATCAACCAAAGGCTACAGTTTTAACCCTCTCATGGCTGGTGCCAAGTTGGCAGCAGCTTTTGGCTGCTCAACCAAAAGCTCCTGCCAATTCAGCAGCAGTTGCAGAAGCGTTGAAACTAAATATAAGCTGAGGACTGCACTCTATCCCAGGGGCAGGGAGGGAAGGGCAGAGTCCAGGAATTCATTACAGCTCCCTATGCAGCCCTTGCAGTGCCTGCATGTTTCCAGCTCAGAAACCAGCTCCCTGCTTAAGACACACACCCAATTTTGGAGAGGTAATTTTTGGGAAAGGGGTGCCCGAGTGTGTCAGTAAATACAGTACTCTGAAGACAAATCTACGTTCTCAGGACAAAAAAGTCGTTCAGAGCACTTCCTAGCAGATGTGCTGATCTGACCCAGCAATGACGTGGCTCTTTTGGACACTCACAGCATGATGAACCTGAGTAGATCTTCTGTCCCTAGCATGCCGCTGTAGGTCAGTGGTCTCTCACCCTTCTCATAGATCTTTACAACAGGGAATTGGGTGACATTCTGCTTCGCGCAGACACCAGGCCAGTCCCAGCAGTTCACCCTGGCAAGGGAAACTCCCGAGGTTCCTGAAGGAGAAAACACAAATGTTTACGATAACGTTACAAAGCCAGAAGCCAGAGAGAGAGAAACGAGTCAAACTAAAAGCTTTTCCAGCACTCCCATGGATATTATTGTATACACTTGTACTGAACAACACCAGAAATTCCTCCTGCTGTGGATCAAATCAAATGGCAGGGCCAGATTTTGATACCACTCCATGCAAGTAACATCACGCCTACGCCGCAGACCTACCATGCCAGCCTGCTCCCACGGCTGTCTCCTGCACCGGTCTTATTCCTTTTCATAATTGGTTTTATTTATTTCAACTCTTCTTATTTGGTCTGTAACTATTTCTGATAGCTTCTCCTGGCTGACTGCCACCTTCCCCGTATTAAGTGACCACTTTCATTATCATAATGTGGTTTAACAAAAGCAATTGTTCCACCTGGTATTTAGCTTTAGGCTGGATCTGCTTCTTTCCCAGACCCCTAGGAAGGGCATTTGTGCCCAAGAGTTCTCCTAATTATACAGCTGGTCCAGTAATATGTATTCCCTAATCAATCTCACTTCCTGAACTGGAAGCAGTACAGCTGAGACTACAGTAGGCTAGATGTATTTGAGCTGGCAGGGCTGGAGGAAATTCATCCCAGAGCACTTACAGAGCTAGCGATCTCTGAAGCCATTAGTGATTATCTGCGAATTCCTGAAGGATGGTGGAGATCCCCCGAGGGGCTGGAAAAAAGAGTTCCTGTCTTCAAAAGAGGAAAAGCAGGGGCCTGGGGATTTTGGACTAGTCAGTCCAACTTTGATGTCAGGAAAGACACTAGAGCCAATATTAAATGAATGTATAAGTACCTGGAGGAGATGGGGACAGGTCATGAATAAATTGTGCCAAACCAATTCAAATTCTCTTCTTTGACAGGTTAACTAGCCTGGATGATAAGGGGAAGCAACAGATAATATATCTTGCTTTCAGCAAGTCTTCGGACATGAACCCAGTTGAGTCTCAAACCAACTAGGGAAACGGTCTAGATGGAAGCACCATGAAGTGGGTGCCTGGCAGCTCGAAAACCCCACAGCAGTGGCTTGTTATCACTCAGACTAAGAGCGTACCTCAAGGGCTCCTGTAGGAGTCTGTTCTGGATCCAGTCCTACCCAACATCAGAGACTTGGATGTTGGACTAAATAAGACCATATTTTCTTGTATATAGCGTGCACTTTTTCCCCCCCTAAAAACCAGCTGATGGAAGGGGGGGCAGGGCACGTAATGTGAAAAAAAAAATACAGATCCCCATGGGTCTGGAAATTTGGGTCTCAGAGCCACTGAAATTAATACTGCCACTGCTCCCTATCAGATCTCTGGACCCATGGCCAGATAACACGGTCCCACATGCTGGTCCACAGCCAGACCTAGCATGCTATATCAAGCCAGCACATGGGGTCAGTTCACAGTCTCCATCCAGCAGGCTCTGCTGCTACTTGGTTACTTATCCAAGGTAAGATCTTCTGTTCTTCATGCTTCCTTTCAGAAAGAGGATGCGTATTATATTTTAGGGCATATTGCATAGATTTCATAGACTTTAGGACTGGAAAGGACCTTGGAAGATCATTTAGTCCAGCCCCCTGCCCAAAGGGCAGGAAGTCAGCTGGGGTCATAGGATCCCAGCAAGAAAATCATCCAGGTTTATCTTGAAGGCGTTCAAAGTAGGTGCTTGAACCACCTCCGATGGCAGGCTATTCCAGACCTTGAGGGCTCGGACAGTAAAGAAGTTCTTCCTTATGTCCAGACTGAAACAGTCTTGCAGTAGTTTATAACCGTTCGACCTTGTCATCCCTTGGGGCGCTCTGGTGAACAAATGTTCCCCCAAATCCTGGTGAGCACCCCTGATAAACTTATAGATGGCCATCAGATCGCCCCTGAGCCTGCGCTTTTCCAGGCTGAAGAGTCCCATAGCTCTCATCCTGTAGTCATAAGGTCTGTTTTCCTGACCTCTGATCATGTGTGTGGCTCTCCTCTGCACTCTCTCAAGCTTCTCCACATCCTTTTTGAATTGTGGGGCCCAAAACTGGACACAGTACTCCAGCTGCGGCCTCACCAAGGCCGAGTACAAGGGGAGAATGACGTCCTGGGAATTGCTTGAGAAGCATCTATGGATGCAAGCCAGCGTTTTGCTCGCTTTACTAGCTGCAGCATCACATTGAAGGCGCATGTTCATCTTGTGGTCAATCACGACCTCCAATTCCCTTTTGTCCATAGTGCTAGCCAGCGTAGCACTGCCGAGCCTGTAAGCATGCTGCAGGTTTTTCCTCCCAAGGTGGAGAACCTTGCATTTTTTGGTTTTAAACACCATCAGGTTCTCATCCTCCCATTTCCTGAGCCTGTCCAGGTCAGCCCTATGCAGGAAAACAGTTTATTTATGACACCAAGTTAAGAAGGGTAACAAAGGCACTGAAGGAAGGGCAGGACCTGCTTTCAGAACGATTGTGATAAATGGAAGGAACAGTTCAAAAATCAACAGGATGAAATCCAAAGAAGACAAGCGCACAATGCAACACTTCGAAAGGAAACCTTGAGCACAGATGCACAATGGGGGATAACAGGGTAGGCAGTGGCACAGAAGAACAGGGTCTGTGGATCCCAGGGGCCCACAGAGTAGGTGTAAAACATGCAATGTTGCTGGAAAAGCGGACACGTGGCATTCTTGGATGTATTAATGGGAAGCTTGTATACAACACAGGGAGGTGAGAAGCTTCCTTTACTCAGCACTGATGAGGTCTCAGCAG
>NW_005842121.1:1733192-1737979 GCF_000455745.1 Alligator sinensis
AGACAAACTGGAAAGAGTCCAGAGGAGAACAACAAGACCGGTAAGAAGGAGAACAAGCTTCTGTTTGGAACAGAAAACTGAGGGGAGACATGATAAAAGCTTTCCAAAGCATAAATGGGTCTTAAAGAGAGGACAGACATCATGTTCTTCCATCTCCCGTGGGAGCTGGTTCAACTGGCAGCAAAGAAGTTTTACATAAAGTATTAGGGAAAAGGCTTTCTAATGACGAGGGCTTTTAAGAACAAGTTAGCTTGTTCCTAACGAGAACATCTGCCAAGGATGCTCTCAGGGTACATGATCCTGCCAGAGAACTGGAATAACTGGCTGGCTGTTCGGTGTCCCTTCCAACCTGACCTTTCTAGGATTTCTAGTTCCTCTATGGTTTCACTAGGCAGCTTACTTTACCGCTCATTTAGGTTCTGTTTTGCAGCTGTTTTACACTCAAGGGAATTTATTGCTTGTTCTGCACTCTATCAAGCGTTGGTACAGCCAAACAACCCAGTCGGCCCTGAGCATAATTCCACGAAGACGGGAAGGTGATGTCCAAACACAGCAGCAAAGCACAAGGGGTTTGTATCATGATCTGAAACATGAGATGCATAAACATGGCCCTAAATCAACACCAGGCAGCTGTTTTACTTGGCACATCTAATCTGGCACGTCTTCTGCTTCTCATCTCCCACCACAAAGTCATCTCAAATCTTTCCCCAAGCTGGAGGCAAAAGAGGGGGATGAGCATGAGGACGTGGGATTTTATGAAAATGGATCTCCAGGGTGCCTTATTCCAAGAACTCTGGCGTATGGATACAAGCATTCGTGGAAATAGCTACTGATTGTATAAGCCATCACGATTTATCAGTAGGCATCACATTGTGAAAGGAAAATTCTGGTGACCTTCACTAATGCCCTCCCCCGGAGGAAACTGCCCTGGCATCCTGAACTGCACCGTATTCTCAATGATGCATCTTGGAGCAGCAGCTAGAGCCAGTCTCTGCCCCGAACAGCTAGTTTCACCACAAGGCTACTCCCGAAGTGGACCCACCAAACCAGTAAGGGAAGCACAAGGGAACAATAAAACAGTCTGCGATGAAGTAACCTTGACTTTCATCAAGGGAGAAGCCTCAGCCCTTTTCAAAAGGCTCTCAGCTCCCCAGAGGATAGTGCCCAAAGAGGAAAGCAGCCGTCAGAGCTCAGCACCCTTGCTGCACAGCCACTTCCACCTAGCACAGCCTCTGGGTGGGCTCTTCTATCCAGAAATAAAGGGAGCCGGTCCTAATAGTCCCAACAGAGCTGGTCTACAATGTGGGGAGGTGAGATGGAAGCAGGGCATGGATCTCACCTCCTGCTTTTCCTGGCTCTCTTTCCAGACCTGGCCTGGTATTAACGTGGGAAATTACTGCCACAAGCACGTGCATGCCTACAGGACTGCCAGGATCATCTGCAGGTCAATCCCCTGGGGAAAATCTGGCTCTTTCTGACAACCGCTGGCTCCTGCACCTATCCGAGGATGAAGATGCTGGTCTCCGATCTCCTCCACCGCCCAAGGTCTCCCAAGAGACAGAAGGATCTTGCAGCACACATGCCATTACCTACCCCTGGCACTGCCTTGCCCAGAGATGTGGCAGGTGCACTGGGATCCAGATCTCCATCTGCTTCCTTCCAGCCCTCCAATGCCTACTGTTGTGGCCTGGACTGTACCAGACCCAGTCCTCCTACATGGTAATTTATGTCCGTGCCCTGCTGGAGACACTTTACCCATGACCCTGTTTAGAGAAACATGCCGCCCTGGTCCTTGCATTTGCAGCATATTCAGTGGTGCGCACTGCTGCGATCCACCTCGCTCAGTCAGGAGATCTATTCACGGACGTAGCAGTGTCCCCACTCCCCAGCACACGCTCCATCCTGCTGGACTGCTCCAAAGGTGCAGATTCCTGCTTGCTCAAGCCTAAGGACGAGGGCACTGGGGGAGACAACGGGCAAACAATGGGCTGATACTCATAGCACAGAAATGACCCAGGACCCCTGGCTTACCCCTCTTCTCTGTGCTCAGGAGTTTGCTGCTTGGGATTGCTGCTACAGTCCCATTTGGGATCCAAGGGCAGCCCTCTCATCCGGATGCCATTTCTCCTCAGCTACACCACTGCCTTCCCTTGCTTTGCATTCATGCCTGACAGATCAGGACCCACTCTGTGATGCCAAGGATGACATCTCAAGTTCAAGTAGCTCAGGCTAACTGGGAGGCAGAGGGGGTTTCCATATTTCCTCATCTGGCTGCCCTTGGTGAGGTGGCAGACATGCAGTTGGAGCTCGCTGGGAGCTTTGCCTTGGACTTCACCCTGGACAAGACTTTGCCCCTGGGCTCGAGGGGCCAGGACTGCCATGGCAGCGCCCATGAGCTCACACAGGAATGGAGTGAGGTCACAGGATCAGGATCTGAAGAGCCAGGGAAGAAGTTCTCAATTAATCCAGGTGAGCCAAAACAGCATGGTTATTCCGGTGACAACAGTCCTTGAAGGTTTCCCTATTTGTTTCTAGGATTCTCCTTCCACACAGAGAACAACAATCAGCAGAGCACCCGGGCCCATTCCCTTCACCAAGCTTAAGAGTCTGGAAACCCCAGAAAGTACCAAACCCATCATTGCATGGACACCTCTTCAATTCCCACTCTAGGCTCCTGGCCTACCCCACTCCTTACAGGAACATCTCTGCCCCGTGACAGAGCAGGTCACTGCTGCTGGTGGAGCTTGTGACGACGTCCACATCCAGGATGCTGGACAACATGAGGACGAGGTGAAAGAAGCAAGAAAGCCCAGTCAAGGCCTGGCAGTCTTGCCAAGTGTGGAAATGGGCTTGAAGAGCAAGAGACAGAGGAGATAGAAGGAACAACCATGGGCAGGTGCTTTAGAACAGCGCTTCTAAACCTGTGGGTCCCAAAAATATGAGAGGGTCGTGAACAAGCTTTAAAAATGGGCCAACAAACTTTAAAATGGATTCTCCTTTAAAGGAAAAAATGGGAAACGGTGGGTTTTCCCTTACAGGCTGGCAGAGTTCTAGCCTGCAAGGGGCTGCTTGGGGCCCCCCATGCCCCAGACCCTGCCCCACACACTGGGTGGCTAGGGCCTAGAGGCGGGGGGCAGTGGGTCGGGAGTGAGGGGCACTTGGCCAGGACTGGCCATCAATGCTTAAAAATGGATCCTGGTACAAAAAAAGGTTGAAAACCACCACTTTGGAAGGAGGCACAGTGCTCTCTCCAAGGACAAATACCATCTGCCTCTATCTATTAAGAGATCCCCTGATGACGCAGGAGCTTTGTCTACAAGAATAACCCTCAGCCACCGTTGTGTGTTACTTGTGCAGCTCTGCTGAACAGCACAAGAGCGTGCTCATCCCCCGAGGGCCCTGTCCATTCGAATCCTTTTGTGGGGGCACAACCTGCCATGGCAGATCACCCATCTGCCTCATGCTAATTCCGCCTCCAGCCGTCGGCTCCTTTGTACAGGCAGAAAGAGCTGTTCTTTTAAGCCACAGCTAGCTAGCACTCATAGGCGCCTTCTCATGTGCCGTAGCTTTGGTACGCAGCACTTGCTGAAAGGTGTTGCTCACGTGCTCCACACCTTGTAACACCCAACTCCATTGTTGGGCATCATGCACTGGTGGCCTTCTTGACCTGGAGCCGTGGGGCATGCAGCCTTCAGCAGGGCTCCTTGTTGCTTATTGTCTGTCTGATGGAAGCCACAACAAGGGTCCATGCTTGACAAAGCTTGGCCCTTCTGCCCGTGCAGTGCCAGGCCCTGTGGTGGAGGGCTCAAACTGGCCTTTCCCATGTCATTGTGCTCTCGGTTACAAGGGTGTCATCCCCAGCAGTGCCACTGAAGTTGATGGAGCCATGGACATACAGCAGCATGACTGGAACAGATTTTGACTTGACAGATGCAATCTTCAGCTCCACAAAGTCTCCTGGCAGGGTTGGGGCAGGGAAAAGGTGCTTTAAATTTTTCTTAACTCAGCAGGGGGAGATTCATCTAGCCTGACTCAATTCCATTTCCCCCCAGGTCTACTCTCCAGGAGTATAAGAGCAGAAGGCAGGGGTCTGGGAGGGACCTGGGTCTCTATGTAATGGTCTGTGTGAAGCCTAGAGAAGGTAGAGCAGCCTGCAAGGGGGAGGGCGGTGTATTAAATGGAGGAAATTCTGACCCCAGTGGAATCAACGAACCTTGGCCAGGGTTTCACCCCTGCACAAATGCCCACTCCAGCTTCTCTCCTGCAGGAGGACAGGATATGGGGCCTAAGCACCGTATGCACCATAGCAGCGCTGAAGAACATTAGCCATACCTTTCAGTTCCATGGCCACCTCCACATAGGACTGTAGCGTTGCTAGAGACACGGCTTCCCCTAAAACAGACAAAAAGGCCTGGTCAGTAGCGGTGCCAGTGCATTACAGACAGCACCTCTGCTACCAAGGCGTCAGGCACTGTCAGCAGGGGGGGCAGCTCTGGATTATGACCATGTTTTTCCAGCATCTCTTACTGCTTCCAGCTTTAGGACCATCCGAGGAACCACCACAGTATTCTGAGGCTGCAAGACATCAAGAACACTAGATACTGCAAGGGCCATCTTCCACAGAAAACAGGCCACGTCTACATTGTTACTGTGCTGTCATTTAGAACTTGCATACCCACGTACTAAATGACTGTGCAGTAACCAGCATACCTGTGGAGTGGCGTCCCTGCATGGCTTCCCAGTGATGCAGACTGTGCAGTAGCTTGTTACTACTGTGCAGTAGCGTC
>NW_005842121.1:1738051-1746379 GCF_000455745.1 Alligator sinensis
GTGTCATAGTTCAAGCCCTGTGACACTACTGTGCAGTAGTAACAAGCTACTGCACAATAAGCGACTCGTGTAGATGTGGCCACAGAGAATTATCCTGGAATGAGGCACCCCCTGGAGACAGCAGAGCACCACTGCGTTTATTTTGCACTACAAAAGCTCAAAATATTTCATTTTTGACGGTTTTGCTGCCCCTAGATAGAGTGTCGAATCGGGATGAATCAATTACAACTGTCAATCGAATTGCATTGCTTAGGTCTGGGAGGGTACCCGAGGCCTTGGAGAGAGATCAGTTTAACAGCTTAAGTCAGAATAAAAATCAAGGCTCATCAAAAAACGGAGAGCGAAATACGACTGACGTTTAGGTGCCTGTACTCACAGCTGGCGTAGAACAGCACCGCTGTGTGGCCAGTCTCTGTCAGGGCCCGGTGAAACATCTCCTCCGTCAGGGTTCGGATGAGGTCTAAAGGGAGTTCTCTCTTCCGGTCTCTGTGAATGGCCTCTACCACCTGGTCATCTTGCACATCTGTAATTCAGCAGCAGTAGATGAATGCACAAATAATGCTGGAATTCACTGTTTCTAAGCATTTGAATGCAAGGAAAAGACAGATGGGGGGGTGTATTATTATGCCCTGTGGAGCTACGTGGCACTAGGTTATTATTCTGTCCTATGGTACTAGGTGCTGTACATACCCATTAGGAAAAGACAGTCCTTGCCACAAAGAGCTTGCAACAGGTGGCTCCAAGGAGAGGGCCAAAACGCAGCAGAGCACCAGTTTCAATCAGGGCATGAAGCAGCAGCTGTTACTTGCTCCTATACCATTTGCTACTCATCGGACACATCTACACATGCAATTAATGTACATGAATAAAACTCCAATGCTTGTTGCTCTGGAGTTTATTACTCCCAGGCACGCTGTTTGAATGCGTGGCTGGGAGCAACTCCAGAGCAATAAGCTCCAGATTTTACTCATGCACGGCACATTGAGCCAGGTTGGAGCAGTTCTGGCTGTCAAGGAGCCCAGGGGTTTAGCCTGCCAGCCTGGAGCTGCTCCCCCAAGCTCAATGTGCTGCGGAGGGGCTGGCTGGGGCACAAGGATACTGCAGTGTGGGTCTACCTGGCAGGCAGCCCCTGCACTGAAGCACCCTCATGCCCTAGCCAGCTGGGGCAGCATCTACACGTGCACTGCTGCAGAGTAAAAAACTCCACAGCAAGATAGTACTTGGATAAGTACTACTCCGCTGCAGAGCTAATTATTTTACTCTAGTCTAATAGCGGTGCACATGTAGATGTGCAGATGTTTACTGTGCAGCTAATTAGTCTACTGCACAGTACATGTCTTGTGTAGACACATGCACTCATTAGAAACTTAGTGCTCCACTGAAGTGACTGGGATTAGGCCAATTTACACCAGGGAAGGATGGGGGCTACAGAGAAGAGAATACCCTTTTTCTAGGATACACATTGCATTTTTGTTTGTCTTGGACAACTTCTCGTGTTACGTGGGCTCTTGGTTTCCCTGAGAACTTACATGAAAGGATTGGAAACAGACAGTTTGTTTTTTCCAGAAA
Source organism: Alligator sinensis (assembly GCF_000455745.1). Lineage (NCBI taxonomy): Eukaryota > Metazoa > Chordata > Crocodylia > Alligatoridae > Alligator > Alligator sinensis. Next base: position 1,739,621 of record NW_005842121.1, read on the forward strand.
ACAAGTGATTTTTAAAGCACAGACCAGGTGAACATGTACCCCTGGGCCCCCTGGCCAAGAAAAGTGGAATTTGAACGCAGAGCTCAAATGGGCTCTCAAAGAGACAGCAGCCCACACTTTCCAAGAGACTCATGGTTTATTTCAGAGTCCTGACTTGCAGTGTCCCAAAGGGGGATAATTTCAGCTTGTGCTGGGCACCCAGCTTCCAAAAAATCAGGCCCCTCTAAGATGCTTCAAATTGGACACCTAATAATTTAAGCCCCTTGTTTCACAGGTTAACTCTTCTTAGGAAGTAAAAAGAAGACACATTTCTTCTAGCCTTATCGCCATAAATAGCAGATAGATGACAACTCGTTGAGCTGTGGCAACTTTGCCCAATCTGGTGGAGAATTACTGCAGGAAGAAATCAGGAGTAAAACACTACTGGGGTAAATTACACTGATTTACGTTTCATCTATCCACTTCTGTTTAGGACATCCATTTGCTAGAGGCAAGCAGGCTTGCAGGTCATCCAGCAGCAAGGCAGAGTAATAGCTGTCTGCTTGTGTGGGCAACCTCAGGACACCTGTATGTCTGCCTGTTCCTGAACCTCCTGTCATTTATAGCAGCATACAAAACCAAGGTCATTTACATGAGGGCACATGCCTATCTGTCCACAGCCTTCACAATCAATTAGCACATAGCTACATATGCAAAGAATCCCAAACACCAGCACTACCTTTATCACTATTCTCTTTTTCTTCCTCTTCTTCTTCCTCCTCCTCATACTCCTGGAATTGTTCCCCTTTCAGCTTATTTTCCACGAGGGCAATAATTTCATCAGTATCCTCCAAAACCAGGTACTTGATGGGCACACCCTGGAGGAAAAGTAAAGCATCAGCTGTGACAACATATTTGCTTTTGACTGTGCCCGGGAACAGCTGGACTCACTACAAATTAGACAGAGCTACAAGGGTGTCCTGTTCCAAAATCAAAGGGACCATACAGCCCCTTTTCTGGAACTGATAAATGCTCCTGAACCCAGAGCTAAGACAAATAGGGAGTTTATACACATGCAGCAAAGCTGCTCCGAGGTGCTGTAATTAAAGCGCATCAGAGAAGACTTGATTAATCAAGTCTGCTGAAGCATGGTAATTACTGCTCTCCAGCAAACTCCAGCATCTCGTGCATTAGCATCCCCATGCTGAAAAATGGCAGCGGGGACACTAATGCACAAGACCCTCAAGTTTGCTGGAGCACAGTAATTACCATGCTCATTTGACGAGCTTTAGTTAAAGCACCACCGCCACCACCATTTTTCAGCACAGGAGTGCCGATACATGAGATGCTTCAGGTGCTTTAATTAGAGCGGCTCTTGGAGCTGCTCTAACTAAAGTGCCCCCCACACACTCCTGAAGCACATGTGTAAATTCCTGTAGCATGCAGACTGATGCCTAGAAGAGCTCCATTCAGCTTGGCCTGTTCCTCGAATGGAGCCCTTCTAGGCACCAATCTGCCCCTACTTGTCTCTCCTTTTGTGCTCTCATGTAGCACAAGCAAGGTAACATAGACAAGAAAGGGTGGCTCATATAGCACAGACTAGTTGACAGTGATGCTTCAGGTCACCCCTAAATAGCAGTGTAGATATACCTTCTCTGGCCTTGATCACTATAATATCATGGTATTAAGGGTTGTTAACCTCACAACAAAGCCCTGTGTGACAGGAAAGTATCCTTCCCATTTGCCAGATGGAGAAATGAGGCACGAGACATTTTCTCTGCCTTCTGCCAAACAAAGGTGAACATTTCATCTCCACCTGGGAGCCTGTCACAAATGGTCTTCCTGGGGAAAAACACAAATCCCTGCTAAAGGAAAGAATCTGGGTTGAAGCCAGCTTATCATTGAATGAAACCAAGAGGGCAACCACATTGATTTATATTCTGACTTGCCCCTTGTTGCATTGGCTTTCCCTTCTTTGTGTGACCTTGCACCTGTAACACAAGAAGGCTGCTTTAGCCTCCTGTATACAATGGGACCTGCTGGCTCAGAAACATAAAAACATATTTTGAGAGAATATTAATTTTTAATGAATTGCACTGTGGAAAAAATAAAGTGGAAAAACCCCAGCAGTTCATCCCACTGGCTCAGAGGGCAGGAACGGAGCAAGTGCGTGTCACTCACCAGCCAAGTGGCACTCCTCATGGGGAAGGGAGATTCCCATCTAGTCCTGCCTGCCTTGGAAGCACACGAGTCATTACCTTGCAGCGGTTGGCACTGTGATACCTCCATCAGCGCAAGCTAGGTCAGGTCCTTCTGCTGTTCCCCACACTCATTGCGCCCTGACCAGCCAAACTCATTTTGTGCCTGTCCTTCTTTTCCAGGTCATTAAGAGCTAGAATAAGTAATGCTAGAGCTGCCGGCTGACATGGACACAGCCCGACTCTTTGCTTTCCATCTCTTCATTAGTTTTGGACATCACTGGCTGCCTCTCACCCCATCATGATTTGGTTTCTTAACTAGCTGCTTCTCAGGGACTTTGTTAAAGGCTCTTTTAAAAGTCCAGATCCTTGGAGACTTCTATGGGACCAGCTGCCAGCTCTCTGCACCGGGTACTTCATTGACATTGAGATGCCTAGCTCCCCCAAATAAATGCTTGCTTCCTCTTGACTCATGAGATCTTGGGGGCACCAGGCCTGGGCAGCTGTGCCATGACCCACCTGTGCACTTACAACCTCCCCCCCCACAAACAAAACAACAACTAAAAACCCCTTTCAAGCCTTCAGGGGAAACTGTTAAATAACAGCAAGGAAAACTGCTGTGAAAAATCCCTTGCTACGTTTGCCGTGTTCAGAGACATGCCACGTAAATAGAAGGACTCACCTCCTCTGCTGTCTTCAGAGCAACATTAGACTGGAGAAGGACATTCAGACCCAAGGAGTCCCTTTGGAGATACAAACATGTCACGTTAATGAGGATGGTGCAGGATCAGGACCTCAGTACCCTCCTGGCCAGTCACTATGAAGTGATGTCAGCAATGGACATATCCCCCCAACCTTTGCCTTTCCCCATACCCTGTGGCCCAGGGCCCAGCCTGGCCTGCTGGAGGCTTTTGTCTCACATGCCAGGTTGCCCTGGGGCAGTGGGGCATTGTGCTGGCAGAGAACCAGCCCAGTTGGTCCCACTCAGTCCCACAAGGAGCTTTGCTGCCAGCCTCCTGGGACAGAGGGGCTGGAGCTCAGAGCTTCCCCCAGCCGCCAACCACCAGTGTCAGTGCCCAGGCCCACATGAGAAGGTGGCAGTCCTGGCACCCAGGCAGCATTGGCAGGAAAGGTGCCCACACTGCATGGAGGGTGCTCAGTCCCAGCCTTGATCCAGTGCAGTGGAGTAGAAAAGCTTCTGAGGGCAAACTGGGTCTCATTGAGGAACAAGGCTCTCCAAAGCTCCTGCCACAGCCTAAGGCTTCACCTGCTCAGGATGGCAGGACAGCTCAGGAAGCCCTGCTCCCAGCACGGCTTTGCCCATGATGTCACTTGCCAACCCCTGCAGAGACAGCTGGAGCCCCTGGGGTGGCACCTCTGAGCACTACAGTGGAGCAGGAGGGCTAAACTGGGGTACAGCCTCAGGGCAGGGGTGGCGGCTGCTCCAGGCTGGTGCCAGCACCCAAGTCTCAAAGCATGCACCAGACACAGTCCAGAGCAATCTCAGAGGCCAGCTTCCAGCTCCAGAGCATATTGGCAGGTACGGATGGGCAGGGCATAGGCAGGGCCGGGCCGGCCCACACCTTCCCAGGGTGAGGTCTAGACAAGCCCACAGGCCTCAGGCAGGTCCCACAGAGCACAGCCGCCATCCAGCGCCCTGATAAGAGTACGATCAATAGAGATCTCTGGACCCTAGGGGCCCTACTCAGCACAAACCCATGTGGTCACAACTCCCACCCCCTTCTGGGGGTTATTTAGTCTTCACTGAAGAACAAAACAAACCCTAGCCTGAGCTCTCTTCCCCAACCAGCTGGTGGTTTAAGGGCTCTCCCTGTCAGGCCTTCTGTATGACCATGCAGTTCCTCTGACCCAGATCAGGGCTGGGTCATGCTGCCTTCCCCCTGTGCAGCTGGATCAGAGACAGGTCAAGCCCTCCCCTCCTCACAAAGCCAGGGTGGGACCAAGCCAAGCCCTCTTACCCCTGCTGCACCCACCCCAGGTGCCGGAATGAGTCCACCAGCACTGCTCATCTGGCCCACCCTGCAAAAAGGTAGACACTGCCCGGGACCATCACAGCTATACCATCACTCTAATGCTGCCCTACCTGTGACAGCATGACACTGAGCTGACTTCGATGTAACAGAATCCAGCCCCAGCTCACAAGTTCTACAGTGTCCCAGCTACACACGCGTCTCAGGAGACCAGAAACTCGTCTGAGCCAACGTACCTTGCCAAAAGCGCAACGCCTGCTCTCCCCAGCAGCTGCCATGCAACAAATTCTGCAGTTCTGTGGTCAGCCTCGTAGGTCTCTTTCTGACTGAGGATGAACACCAGGGGCAGGCCGAGCTGCAAGTGAACTGTTGAAACCTTCTCAGGATCTGCAGCAACTTCAGTCTGAAGGAGAGACAGAGTCACGCGGTTAGACGCCTTCCCAGCATGCATGAACGAGGATGCTTAGGGGACTTTCAATCCCTTACACTAACTAGGTTGTCAGATAGTGTCCATGGTCCTCCTACGACAACCAGATCCAATCACCCAAAAAGCAGAACTCGGCTCACTGTCCTCTTTGCCTGCCCATCAGAGGCAAAACCGGAATGGAAGAGCCTCCTGTGCACTGGGCTGCTGGGATTTTAGAAGTTAATAGAATCTGAGGTTTTAAGGCCAGAAAGAAACATCACAATCATCTGCAGTGACTCCTTGTATAACCCAGGCAGCAGCATCTCCCTGAATGAATTCCCGTTTCAAATCCCATCACTGTGGTCAGATGGAAAACTCTTTGTTAGAAACGCAGCTGGATGGGACCGAGAAGCTCCCAGGGATGAAAAACCCACCATGAGACCAGGAAAATTGTTTCAAAGGGTAACTGCCTCCCTGTCAAAAAACTTCTGTGCCTTACTGTCCTTGCTGCCTGTGACCTAACATGTGGCTGCCACTCCCATTCATTTGAACCAGAAGCCAGCACCCAAATCCTGCAGGCAGCACTGAACCTCTTGTAACATGCAACATGCCCTGGGTTGCCTTCCCTTCCCATTCCCATTATGTTGCATGCCCCAGCAGGGATGTTCCACAGGCTGGCCCATTTCATTGTCCCATTCTCCCCCTTTTAAATTCCCTCCCCTACCTGGGCTAAAGCTGCAGCTGGGCTGGGCCAAACCCCTCCTAAAGGGGAATTCCTTTGTAGATGTAAACTGCCTGGGGCCCAACAAGATCAGCTACACAGTGGAAGTGGAGTGGCCACACAATGTGCAGCTCTGCTGCATAGTAAGCCACTCTGACCTAGCCAGAGTTACCCCTCGAGAAATGCAGAGCATCTTTAGGAGGGCTCTGTGGGCCAGAACATGTGGCTGCCTCCAGTAGCCAGCTTCATCTTGAGTAGTCGTTTGCCCGGTGTAAACTAGCTCTGTTGTCTCCTGGTGGGTGGGCACTGCAATGCTGCCTACAGCAGGCAAGCAGCTTAGGAGAACTGGTCATGCGTCCACTCTTACCATAGAGTAAAATCCAGGAAAAATTTCCCCCTCGCTCTTGCGTTGTGTCTGCACCCTGAGGCCTGGTGAGGAAGTCTGCCTAGGGAAGTTGTGGAATCTCCATCACTGGAGGTGTTCGAGAAGAGGACGGATAAGCACTGGTCAGGGATGATCTAGGTATAGCAATGCCAATGTCCTACTATGGGTATTCCCCATGCCTCTGGACTTTGCTGACTGCTGCATGAGTATGGGAAGGATTTTTTTGCCTCCTGCTGATACTTGGATCCATGGATCAACTCCCTCAGAAACACTGGCTGCTGGATGCAGCCCTGACTGGGCCATGGCATTGCTCCTGCTGGGACCAAAGCCAAAGGTTCTTGGGTAAAAGATCTTGCCCCTCTGATCAGGATCAGACTAATTGCCATATTTAGGGTCAGGAAGGAATTTTAACCCATGGTCATATGACCTGGAGGGGGTGGGGGGTTGCCTCCTTCTGTTCTGGGAGTTGTTTCCCTCTTCCTGGGATCTCTCAAGTATATTTTAACAAACTGCAGCAGCAGGACATTGGCCACCATGATCCCCCTGCTTTATCTGTGTCAGGTTTGGTGTTATGTCCTGTGATTGTATCAGGGTTGACTGGGAAGTTTTACCAATAGGTTGTTTGGACAGGGGTGATCCTGCCTCCTGCAGGAGGTTAGACTACATGATCACTGGAGGTCCCTTTCAGTCCTACTTTTCTATGATTTCTATGATGTCATGGACCCATTGAAATCAATGGGAGTTTTGCCATTGATTTTACTGGGGTTGGACTTTCACTCCTGATCCTGTCTATAACACAGCTGTAGACTACCCACCCTCCATGCCCTCAGCCCTACCCAAAAGACTTCAGTGAGATACAGCTCATGGCAAATCGTACCACAATAGGTGCCTCCATCAGCTTGAGATACTTGTGGATGTTGAGTGTGCTCAGTGGCTGCTCCATGGGAGTCCTTCTGCATGGCTGTGTTGGATCCATGACACGCTTACAGTGGCAGAAGAAGAGCTGAGCAGATAATCCATCAGCATCCTCAGTGCTGTGGGGGGGGGGGGGAAAAAAAAAATATATAAAAAGGGCGTAC
>NW_005842121.1:1750292-1779119 GCF_000455745.1 Alligator sinensis
ATCGATCAACTCCCTCAGAAACACTGGCTGCTGGATGCAGCCCTGACTGGGCCATGGCATTGCTCCTGCTGGGACCAAAGCCAAAGGTTCTTGGGTAAAAGATCTTGCCCCTCTGATCAGGATCAGACTAATTGCCATATTTAGGGTCAGGAAGGAATTTTAACCCATGGTCATATGACCTGGAGGGGGTGGGGGGTTGCCTCCTTCTGTTCTGGGAGTTGTTTCCCTCTTCCTGGGATCTCTCAAGTATATTTTAACAAACTGCAGCAGCAGGACATTGGCCACCATGATCCCCCTGCTTTATCTGTGTCAGGTTTGGTGTTATGTCCTGTGATTGTATCAGGGTTGACTGGGAAGTTTTACCAATAGGTTGTTTGGACAGGGGTGATCCTGCCTCCTGCAGGAGGTTAGACTACATGATCACTGGAGGTCCCTTTCAGTCCTACTTTTCTATGATTTCTATGATGTCATGGACCCATTGAAATCAATGGGAGTTTTGCCATTGATTTTACTGGGGTTGGACTTTCACTCCTGATCCTGTCTATAACACAGCTGTAGACTACCCACCCTCCATGCCCTCAGCCCTACCCAAAAGACTTCAGTGAGATACAGCTCATGGCAAATCGTACCACAATAGGTGCCTCCATCAGCTTGAGATACTTGTGGATGTTGAGTGTGCTCAGTGGCTGCTCCATGGGAGTCCTTCTGCATGGCTGTGTTGGATCCATGACACGCTTACAGTGGCAGAAGAAGAGCTGAGCAGATAATCCATCAGCATCCTCAGTGCTGTGGGGGGGGGGGGAGAAAAAAAAATTATATATATAGGCTGTACTCGATACTGAATTTAATACCCCCTGAGGAGGGCAGGGCAGGGTTCAGGGCTTCTCCGCCCCCTTCCATGGGGTTCCCAGGTCATGTTCACATAGCAAGATCAAATGCTGATTTGCTGTAGGCCACATGCAGATGAAGAGTGAGTGAACTGGAAGATCTGAGGAAGGGCAAGTGTGTCCAAAAGCTTGCAAATAAAGGCTTTTTTTTGCAAATATCTAGTTGATCTAATAAAAAAAAAAAAAAACAAACACCACCTCTGTCATGAGTTCTGATTCCTGGAAAATCTAGGCTCTTTCCCAGCTCTACTACTGGTTTCTGGATCACCCAAGGCAAGTTGCTTCCTCTTTCTGTGCCTCAGTTTCCCCCTAGATAAATCTGGGACAACAGCACCAGTCTCGTTGAAAAGGCTGTGTGTCTCCATGTCTGATAACATCTGGATAGGGGACTAATCCTGATGAATCCTGCTTTTGCAACAGGACGGCCACAGACAACCAAATCCTAAATTGGTGTCGTGCCAGAGGTACCAAAGGCTTCCTCCAGGTAACTGGCCAGATAATTCTGCTTTTTCCTAGTGCAAGGAGAACAAGAGCATTACATGGGCATGCAGAAAGAATTCAAAAGGCCAAGGCATGAACTGAGATGCAGCTAGCAAGGGACAAAAAAAGAGAGTACTCTGCAAGTATGTCAGGACTAAGAGGAAAATCAAGGATTGTGCAGGTCCCTTCCTGAATGTTCAGAGTAATTAAACAGGGGGTGAAGCAGAGAAGCCTGAAGTATTTATTGCATTTTTTAATTTCAGTCTTCATGAAAAATGTCAGCAAGGAGATGATGAGCAGAGTTGGGAGCCAGGAGAACGAGCAGCCTAGACCAGAGGAAGACCAGGTAAGAGACGATGCAGAGAAGCTGGAGGCTTGCTGGATTGCTAATTGGCTGAAGGGTCGTACTCAGAGGGTGGTGGTAGACAGGTCATATTCGACCTGGGGGAAGTGGGCAGCAGAGTCCCCCAGGGCTCGGTCCTTGGGCCCGCACTGTTCAATTTCTTTATCAGCGATTTGGACGACAGGGTGAAAAGCAGCCTGTTCAAATTTGCTGATGATACCAAAATCTGGGGTGAGGTGGGCATGCTAGTAGGGAGGGAAAGACTGCAGAAAGACCTGGATAGGTTGCAGGGGTGGGCTAACAAAAACAGGATGCGTTTCAATACGGACAAGTGCAGGGTGCTGCACTTGGGCAGTAGTAACCGGCAGCACACTTATACGATGGGAAACTCCATTCTTGAGAGCACGGTGGCAGAAAGGGATCTTGGAGTCATCATTGACTCCAAGATGAACATGGGCCGACAATGCGAAGTCACGGTCGGCAGGGCTAACCGGACCCTATCGTGCACCCACAGATGCATCTCAAGTAGGGCCAAGGAAGTGATCCTCCCCCTCTATGCAACACTGGTCAGGCCACAGCTGGAGTACTGTGTCCAGTTCTGGGCGCCGCACTTCAAGAGGGATGTGGACAACGTGGAGAGGGTCCAGAGGAGGCCACCCGCATGATCCGGGGACAGCAGGGCAGACCCTACAATGAGAGGCTACGGGACCTGAACCTGTTCAGCCTTCACAAGAGAAGGCTGAGGGGGGAGCTTGTGACCGTCTATAAACTCACTAGGGGGGACCAGAAAGGTTTGGGGGAGACCTTGTTTCCCCTAACACCCCCCGGGATAACAAGGAATAACAGCCACAAGTTGTTGGAGAGCAGGTTTAGATTAGACATCCGTAGGAACTACGTCACAGTCAGGGCGGCTAGGATCTGGAACCAACTTCCAAGGGAAGTGGTGCTGGCTCCTACTCTGGGGGTCTTTAAGAAGCGGCTCGATGCCTACCTGGCTGGGGTAACTTGAGCCGTTTCCCTCCTGCCCAGGCAGGGGGTCGGATTTGAAGATCTACAAGGTCCCTTCCGACCCGACTTCTATGATTCAGGTTGGAAGAGCCAGAAGGGGTGCACCCAAGTGTATTGAAGGAATTGGCTGAGGTAATTTCAGAGCCATTGGCTATCCTCCCTGAGAACTCATGGAGGTTAAGTGAGGTCCAAGATGACTAGAAAATGGCAAATGAAGTGCCTGTCTTTTAAGAAAGGGAAAAGAAGGATCTGGGGAATTACAGACCAGTTAAGGAGTCTATTGTGAAGCACCTAGAGGAGAACACAGTGATTGGGAACAACCAGCATGGACTCAGCAAGAGCAAGTCATGCCAAAGTTACAGGTTCTGTGGTGGGTGGAAGAGCAGAGGATGTGATATACCTTGACTTTAGCAAGGCTTTTGACACTGTTTTCCATGACATCCTCATTAGTAAGCTAAGGAAATACAGACTAGGTGAAAGCGCTGTACGGTGGATACATAACTGGTTGGATCACCATATTTCATAAATAGTCATCGTGTATTGATCACAGGTGTTAAGAGGTGCATTTCCTGACCAGCAGAGTTGGGCCAAGTTCTGTTGGCCAACTTCCCTCATGTAGAGGCAGCTGTGCTTTGTTTTACTGCTAGAGATTTTCCCAGTTTTACCAAAGCAACACGAAGCATAGCTTGACTGGTATGGCCACATCCACCTCCTGCAGGAGGCACTGTGAGGGCTCATTCAGTCCCATATGAGGTGCTCAGACACTGAAATAATATGGGCCATTTAAAGTGAAGATATATGGACCAAAGCAGGCTGGGAAAAAAAGAAATCGCTTTTAATATCGAATGGAGTTAAGCACCCTCATCCCTCCCAGGGGAAGTCAGGCCCACCTCTTTTCAGCTAAACCCCACTGTTCTCAGTGGAAAGTAAGGGTCTGGAGGCCCTGGGGGATCTGGGCTTCAGTGTCTCTCAGGGTCAAGTCCGCAGCTTGGTCTGATCTTCAGCATCCACTCCCTATGTGGCAGTTGTGGGATTACAACCCTCAACAGTATGAGTGGCTCTATGGGTGAACCCTGATATGCCTCTTCTGCATGATTACAGGGTTAAACCATAAGAGTTTAAAATACCAAGGCACAATATGGCAAGTGATGGGCAAAACCCTACAGTTTAGGCAGTACAACCGAAAGGAGGAGGGTTGGTTTCAGGGCACTGGGATACAGGCAGTCCTCAACTTACAACGTTTCGCGTTACAACATTTATAAATTGATGCCCTGTTTCAACTTTCTGATGTCAGTTTAGACTTTACAACACTTGATCCGATGTGACGCCACACCAGCGAACAAACTCGCTGTGTCACCCATCTCCCTGGAGAACATCTGTCCAAACTTCCTTGGACGCTTTCTTTAAGAAAGCAGACAAGACTCCATAAAAACCTGCAGCCAAGACCCCTGAGAAGACTCCAGCCAAGAGCCCTCCAAAAAGTCCAGCAAAGTCACCTCAAAGAAGTCCTTCCAAATCAATACGATTGCTATTTACAATATAAATACATTGATGTAGCTATATTACTCATGTATAATTGATCAAGTACAAAATTCTGGGGTATTTTTGGTGAAAACGGTATCGGGCCTTGGTTCAGGAACAAACCCCCCATTTATAACATTGTTTCTTATGAGAAAATTGGTTCCCAGTTACAATGTTTTGTGGTTTTCAGGAACCAATTGTGTCATAAGTCTGAGGACTGCCTGTATTTGCAAAACAGGCAGTCAGGCTCACGTGTCCCTCCTTGTCAACTGTTGTCATTTGCTGTACAAACTGGTGAGATTCCTCAAATGTGTCCCTCTTCAGAGAGACCTCAACAAACTGGAGGTTTGGACCAAAGAAATCTCATGAGGTTCGATGATCCATTGAGGTCCCTTCCGACCCTAGCATCTATGAATCTAAGTAGAAAGTCCTGCATTTAGGATGTAACAACCCCATGCACCGGGACAGGCTGGGCAGCAGCTCTGTAGATAAGGACGTGGGGGTGACAGTGGACAGTAAGCCAAATATAAGCCACCAGTGGAGAAGAAGGCTAACAGCATACTGGGCTGCATTAGTAGAAGCGCTGCCAGCAGATCAAAGGAAGTGATTCTTCCCCTCTATTTGGCACTGGGGAGGCCACATCTGGAGTCCTGCGTCCAGTTTTAGGCCCCCCACTACAGAAAGGATGTGGACAAATTGGAGAGGGTCCAGTGGAGGAGAACAAAAACAGTTTGGAGGCTGGGGCAGATGACTTGTGAAGAGAGGCTGAGGGGACTGGGCTTATTTAGTCTGGAGAGAAGACTGAGAAGGGATTTAACAGCAGCCTTCAGCTCCCTGCCAGGAGGTTGTAAAGAGGATGGAGCTGGGCTGTTCTCAGTGGGGGCAGATGACAGAACAAGGAGCAACGGGCTCAAATTGCAGCAAGGGAGGTTTAGGTTGGACACTAGGAAAAGCTCTCACCAGGAGAGTAGTAAAACACTGAAACAGGTTACCCAGAGAGGTGGTGGAATCTCCATCTTTGACCCACTAGACAAAGCCTTGGCTGGGATGGTGTAGTTGGGGCTGGTCCTGCTTTGAGCAGGAGGCTGGACTAGATGCGACTGCCAGAAGTCCCTTCCAACCCTCATTGTCTACGATTCTATGAACACTTTCAGTTGGGCACAAGGGCAAAGGCTTGTGCCACTGCTGCAAGAACCGAGTGATGACAATGTGCACCTAAATTTCCAGCAGCTGGTATCAAAAGAAAGATTCTCACTTCCTGCCCAGCCCTGTGAGGCTATATCTACACAACCTCCAAACCAAGCTCAGGACTGCCTCTCAAACAAGCCTCAGGACCCTTCTAAGCCATTTACTTTGCCAATAGCCAGGCTTTGGCATGCATGGAGCCGGACAGAGTGGACAGGGCTCATTTCTTACCTTTAGCCCCAGGTTCAGCAGGGAGGGGGCACAGACTTGGCCTAACACAAAAATAGAGCAAGTTCAGACCAACCCCTTTCTCTGTGGGCTGTACATACCTGACACTCTTCAGCAGCGACACTTCAGTGGTTAGAATAAACTGGTGAGCAGTGCCGTACACAAAAGCTGCTTCCATGACTGCTCTGTGCTCTGAAACAAAATGTGTTCTGGTCCATATGGGGTAGGTAGTCTAATGAATACCATATAACATACCCCTGAATAAAACATGTACCTTGTTTTCTGAAAGTCATAAAAAGAGGGAAACAAGTTCTTTCCTTTAGAGTCTTTGCTGGGAAGGGGAGCGCGGTGGGGGAAAAAATAAAATAAAAGGTCCACAGCCAACAGCTAGCGAGAGGTTTAAGTGGCAAAAACCACTGTTGCTGTATTTCCTCAATTATAAAATGTGTGCCTCAAATTTATAAACAGATGAATCTTTTTGGGGGGGGGCAGGGAATATGCATATCCATGTAAGAAAATACAGTCTGTTCTGATTCCATCCCACTCCCAGCGCACAGATACCCTGGACCAGTTTTCAACATCAGTATTCAAGAAAACATCGCTATCTATTTACCCACTTGATTTGTAAGCCTGTCCGTAAAATATTCGTGGTGAAAGAGATTGTTTTAACAGTGAAGCCAAGCAAAATATCTGCCAGAGATTGTCTAGGTACATCTGATCCTGCCTCTAGGGAATGGCCTAGATGAGCTGTTGGGGTCCCTTCCAGTCCTACATTTCTGGTTCTGTGCTGGGATGCCGGACTGGGTCAGAAATTCAGTCCTGTACAACCAAAGTAAAATCCTACTGACAGGAAATGAAACTGAATGGGTAACTGTAGTACCTGCTGTTCCAATCGCTGGTACGTAGGCAAAGACGACATTCAGTCTTCCCTTCAGGGAATTTTCTAGATTCTGATGATCCACAGCCGATGCAATATATTTAACTTCATTAAAGAGAAGTGCACTGGGGAGACACACAAATCTCATTCATACTGGTCTCGTTTAAGGGGAAAAAGAAAACCTGCACTCACTGAACCACTACAGGCGGGTACATCTCTGCATCCCCACCTGCACTTGCAAATCAGGAACAGAGAACAAGCGCTTGGATTCACACCTATAACTCACACTGTGGGTAGAGATTTTGCAGGGCCAAACTACTGGTCCAGATGGAGCTATTTTACTGTTCTAGACAAAATTAAATTTTTCTGCCCTTCTCCACCACATTTGCATAGCAACCAATCAAAGCCACCAATAACTCAGGAACTTCTCCTCCTCAATTCCTTCCTCTGGGAACTTCTCCCCAATTCCTCCACCCTGGGCTGCTGTCTGGTTTGTCCACTGAACAGGCCAGCCTGGCCCAAGCCCACCACATAGAAAGAGGGCAGGCAACAAATGTAAGTACAAAGGAAATGATTCACATGGATGGAGCTGGTCTCTACTTACAACAGGACATTGGCTACTATAGCGTTCACGTTGAACAAGGCATCCGTAGGGAATTCTCTGAGCAATATGTTCCCTCTGGGGAAGACAAGCCAAGAAAGAACACAGATAGACAAGACAGACAGATGCATGGGTTATTCATCATTTTAGCTGTGCTAACTGTTTCTTGGTATCTTTTCTTTTAAAGCGAACAAGTACCATTATGATCAACTTGTCTGATCGCTGGCAAAACCCAGACCTCAGAGTTCCTGCACTTCCGAGAGCAAATAAGAGGCTCATCAGCAAAAGAAATCACTAGAATGGAAGAATAAAGCATTCTTGCAACATGAGTCTAAGTCAATGGGAGCTGCGAGCCTAAATCTCCTAAGATGCTTTTAAAAGTCCCATTGCATGATGTCCAAGAGGCTTCTGCTCTGATAATACAGGATCAGCCCTAGGGTTATCCCTACATTTCTAGAGCACATGTGTTAGTTCAACAACTCAGCAGGAACATCTCAAAGAGAAGAAGTCTGTTTCTGGACCAAAACCAAAGACCCCAGAAGTCCATGGGAGTCTTCAACCTAACTTCAGCGGGCGCAAATGTACGTTCTGTGTGGTACGCAGCCCCCTTTCATGGCCAGGCTATGGTTGCCACCTGTGAAGTAGCACTGGCTGGGAATTCTCCAGCATAATGTTCTCAAAGGCCAATGCAGTTTCCACCAAGGCAAAAAAAAACTTTCCACAGAGAAAATCTGCATTTTGCCAAAACGTTTCAAGTTTTCCCATTGAGAAAACAGAAATAAAAGATTTCATTTCCAAGAGGAACCAAAGCAGCCAAGCTGGCTGCAGCGCTTCAGGGACTTTTTGTTCAAAACACCTTCATGCCTCCCCATCCCCATTCTCATCTAGGGGCTACTCTAAGGCCGGACTATATTTCCCATAATGTACCCCAGCTTCTGCACTGCTCCATTTGTACATCACAGGAGTCACATGATCATAATCCATTATGGGAGATGCTGCCTGTTATCTCCCCCACTGCGAAATCCTAGTCTAGTCATCTTCCCCGTTCTCCTTAAACTCCCTTGCTTGTTAGACAACAACACTTGCTCTAGCACCTCTTTCAAACTCTGTGTCCAATGGCTGCAGCTGGCTCAGATAAACAGCTATTTCATCCAGGATAATGTCAAGAAATGTATTTCCATCAGGAAAATTGTATTAAAATGTTCCCAGGTAGCTAACCACGAGGTACCCAAATGCCTTCCAACTGACTCATCCAGTTCTGTTCCCAGAGCTCTTCCTCTGACATCCTTCCAGGGATACAGGACCACTAGTACAAAGTCTCACTGGTACAAAGTGAGACAGCTCTATTGAAGCCAACTACACCAGTGACAGATGAAGCCACTGTATTTTCCCAGTGAGCCCCATATGCCAAGACAAAGTAGGCAAGACTTTCAGTATCCATTCCACCTGGCCATACACTGGCCGGGAAGACACGTGGAGCAGAGTTCAGAAGAACCACCAGAGCAACAAGGTGCCAAACAGCCTTCCAACAGTAACAGACAACCTAACCAGGTTTAAGAGGCACCTTGACTGATTTCTGAAGGAAATGAAATGTTGAGGGTCAGTGATTCAGGAGGTCCCTTCACACCCCATGTTCCTATCCACCAAAGCCAAGATTTGCACTTGGCATCTTTCATGCCGATTCTTCCCTGGAAGGCAGAGGTTTCCTCCCTGCATTCTCAGAAGAACGCAGCAAACCAGCTACAAACTGAAGCAGGGTCTCGTCACAGCTCTTCACCCAAATCTAGGGTTGCCAACTCTGTTTGAATTTATTCCAGGAGGTTTCCGGAGTACAATTATGCCCGCGTGCATCAGTTATGGCTTACAGTGAGTAGACTTTACATCAGGAAGGCAAATGCACATTACTATTACATTTAAAAAACCCACTGGACTACTGTAACAGTTATATTCAACATTTAATATTTATTTTAATGAATGCCCTATTATTTATCTCCCGAGTGACTCTCGGCAGTCTCCTGGAGACTTATATCTAATTCCTGGAGACTCCAGGGCAATTCTGGAGGGTAGCAACCCTACCCAAGTTGGATATATACCCATTGTTACATTTCTCTTGGACCCGCTGTGTCACAGGGTTTTCTTAACACCTTTTAACAGAGTCATAGTCAGGAACAATCCAGCATGTTTTCTGTAGTCCCTACCGTACAGTGACAGTCTGCTGACTTACCTGAACAGATACGCTTTCAGTAAGGTATTTTGCTTCCCACAATATCGTGATACATCTTCTTTAGGACAATTCACCTGGCCATTAAAACAAGTCATTATAAATTCAAATGTGAATGGAGCTACCAGTTCATGAAGTCACAACTATTTTATGATCCAAATGCATTAAGACTTATGGCCTTGTTCTACTCTACCTATTAGGTGGCCAAGTGTGATCCTGCTCCACTCTGCTCAAATCCCTGCAAAACAGCTAACACAAAAGGCAGAAATGGTCCCTTCTTGCTACCACTTTGGTGACTTTGCCTTAAAGGGTAAAACGATGGCATGTTACAAGAGTAGGAACTTCTTAAGCCACTTAGGCACCTAATAGATTAAATAGGACCTAGTCTCTACTGCACAGATACAATGCAATTAAGAACTAGTATTAATCGTATCCAGAGTTATGGGTAGAGTTTTAAAAGCACAATGGTCAGAAAACTCAAAATCATGCTTCTCCCAAAACACCCGATTGGCCCGTCTTGATTCTCAGGTTTTAAGACCAGGATGGACAGATCAATCATTTAGTCTGGCTTACTGCCTCCCAAAGACATGTAATTTCACCCAGTTACTCCTCTGTTGAGCCCAGCTGGTGGCTGATGGGTCACACTTCCATACCTGTGCCTGTGAAATCTGATCCAGTGGGAGGTGTTGTGGAGAATCCCGATTTTCAGTGTGCCTGGTAACAGTAACAGTGCATTTACCCTGCACTGCACAGGGTTTAAAATAATGGCATGGCCACACAAGTACATTCTCCCATGCACTGTGCAAGGAATCACAGTCTTCCATCACCCAGAGCATTCATTTCACTACAGCCACTGAAATAACATGCACCTTCATGTGCTCAATTTACCTCTTGGAGCTACACAACCCCTTTAGACCAGAGGAAGGGGCACTAAACAAGCTACATTTCTCTTGAACAGGCTGTGCTGATGCCCACTGACAGGGGCAGATCCAGAGGGGGTGCAGTAACCTGGCTGCAAACCCCTGTTGGACTGGGCCACACCATGAGCACCTCTGGGGACTTTTTAAAGTTCCCAAAGTACATAAGAATCTTCCCTTCCCCTCTCTCTTCCCAACTCCGGCTCCAGCAACACAATCTGTGGACACTGGTGGTTGGGAGGTGGAGATTCTGGGAGGAGATTCAGCAGCCTCTGCAGTGCCCGTAGCTTCTCCTGCACCCTGCTTTGCTAAGTCCTGGATCTGCCCCTGCCCACTGATGCTAGGGACATACCATATACAAGTAAATAGCCCTCTAAAATTGGCAGGGGTGTCCGATGTGGGGAAGTTGACTTTTCTGCACTGAAACAGAGACAGAGAGGAATATCAGAGCACACCTCCTGCTTGCTTATGGCTGCCAGAATGGCTGTGGCTTGTCTCTTGCCCAGCAAAAGGGACAGAGTGCTGTGCTAGTCCTCTTGCAGCCATAGCAATTGGCTGAGCTCTGTAGTTTGTGCTCAATGGAGCAGGTCAAATGAGCTGCTGCATGCAGCCTGTAGTATCCTGATGAAGCTTATCGTGGGGAAACAACACTTTATTGCACTAGTTACAGGCACTTATATAAGGAACTATTTGCCAAAAAGGCTCTGGGGCTGAGACTTGTTTCTGTCCTGCCACACCAGAAGTTCCTGCTGCTTCACCCAGACTGTCTGCGAGGATACCATAACTTCCTGGACACACTGTGTTTCCAAGACTTACTCTATGTCACGCAGTTGGCTGTGGCTCAGGAAAAATCTTTTCTTGCACATTGCACCTTCCAAAAACAAGGCGTGCGAGTTGTTTGGGGGTGTGTGGCATGCAAGAAAGTACAGTAATCCTCCAAGGTCTAGAGCACCCTGATAATGGAGAAATCTGTGCATCCCAGCTATCAAAAATAAATCACACTGGAATTTACCTTCACAACAGAAATCCCGTAGTCCTGGAGAGGTTCCACAGAGCTTTCTATCTGTTCCAGGAATGGACGGACACCTGGAGAAACAAACACAAACGAAAAGGGGTTTCATCGTATTTGTGTAACAAACAGATACAGAGGACAAAACCCAATGTCACTTTAACCATCTGGGCCGGGCTGTGACACCCTCCTTAAGCAATAACTCACTCCACAGGAATCCCATTGACTTCAGTAGGACTGTACATGATATAATGCATGTCTGGTATTACAGTCTGTCCCTATAATAATTTGGCCCTCTTGCCTCAGTTTCCCATATTACAGAGAGGAGAACTACTTTTCCCCCCCACCCTCAATCTTATCAATCTTGTAGAGGGCTTCAGCATGGGGGGGAAATCCTTGAATCAGCACAGGCTCCCTCCTGACATCAATGTGACCTTGTTGGGAAGCAAATGCAGAATCAGGGCCTTTGACTGCCAGTTCTTCTGGCCCATGGCACTCTCTTGCTATGTTTATGTACAGCACCTAGCACAGGAGGGCTGTGCTCTTGCTTGAGACCTCAGACTGCTCCTGTAATGGAATGATGATGAAGATGAGAAAGGAAGGTGAGAAACTTTTTCTTCAAGTGCCTGCTATCTTTGCATCTAGCTATAACCATTTCCATAACAAATAACCAGCACTAAAAAAGTGGAGTGTAAGAAATCATAGAAAAGTCAGGCTGGAAGGGACCTTCAGAGGTCATCTAATCCAACACCTTGCCTGAGGCAGGATCATCCCTATTCAAAACATCCTATACAGATGAAAGGAAAGAGCTTTGAAATATTATTAAAAGAAAAAAAAGGAGCATTGCTAGCTACAGTCTGTTCCCATCTTTAAGTACATATCTTAAGTCTAACAACTGATGGACAGCCTCAGCTAGGCAAGCTTTAAGGCCAGGTGAAGCAGATGGCAGCTGACCCTAGCGAGAATTTAGGGGCAGTAAAAAAGCAAATTTGCAGAAAGCCACATATAATTTACTGGAGACAATTGTTTCCTGCTCAAATTGTTAATGTTTGGAACCTGTTGTTAGCCAACAGCAAGTGGCAGGTAGTGCTTTCTACCTGCACAATTCGTTCCCTGTCTGGTTGTTTCGAAGATCCTAGAGCAGTTTGTATTTGTCTGTATGTGTAGCCAGCCAGCAGGCTTCCCCAGTAGTGCAAATCGTCCTGATGGACACTGACAGCAATGCTGCCAATTCTTTACAAACAAGGAAATGTGTTTTTTTTGAAGATGAGCATTGCAAAAGAAAGGCAGAAAGAAGCCAACAGTACAGAACATGGTCGAATGCATTCTCAACTCAGCTGTTTTGCTTCTGACTGCTGCATTTTCCCATCCAAAATGATCATACAAATAACGGTGCACCTACTTCTGAAGACAGCTTCCTTCGTAAAGGAAGTTTTAATTTTTTCTGATAGATCTAAAAGAAAAGAGCAAGAAGAAAGTGCTGTAACCAATGAGGCAGCTCCATCCGTGGATGCAGGTATGTCTTCGAGCAATAGTAACTCGATGCAACTGCACTGTTATTCAAGGAATAAGAAAGAATCTACAGAAGAGGCAATTTGGAGTGATGTTCTAAGAGATCCACACAAACGGCCTTTGCTTGTGAATGTTGGACCAGTGCAAACAAACTGTAAGGATTTCCCTTTGGACATAGATGAAGGAAAATATCCAGCTTTCCATTTTCCACACCAGCTTTCAAAGAAAGAACAGGGCTCCTGTCTCTATTCCGCTTCAGCTGTTTCTGTTTATTGCTTCTGCTGCAAGTTATTTAACTCCAGAGACTTTGTTTTATCCAGGAATGGTGTTCAAGACTTTAAAAACATATTGAATAGCCTAGTGAAACATGAGAAATCAGCAGAGCGTGCAAGCGCATGAAGGGAGACTTACAAATCAGATTGAAGCAAGATTGTATGACTGATAAAAAAAAAAAAAAAAAAAAATAATCAGCACTGGACTATTTCTTTGGTAGAACACAGGGAAACTGTTTTGGAAAGTCAGACTTGATCAGACTACCGAGAGTGGAAAACCTTCCCCTGTGAGGTTCAGTGCATTGGTGCCATTCATCTCCCAATGGGATTGTTTTAAATTTCTTTCTTGGAAGATAAGAAAGTGGACTTTCCTGGGAGATAAAATCTTATGAAGAAAGAACACCGCTGACACATTATCTCAAAGGAAATTCGTAATCATTACCTCGGCCAAAATAGTCCAGATGCAATTACTTAAATTCTTGAGAACATGATCAAGAAGGGAATGCTTTCTGCCTTGAAAGCTGTCGAGTGTCATTCTGTTGTATTTGACTGCATGCATCAGATTAATACGCAAAAAGAGGACAATGATTGTTAGATTTTTTCCCCTGTGGGAGCAGCCAGAGAAGCAAGAGAGCAGTGCTATGATCCAAGAACATTTTGTTGGACTTTTTGAACATGAGAAATTCTCCTAGCACTGGCATGATAGCTCTCCTTGAACGTTTAAAAAAAACCTGGAAAAAGTCACCAGTTTGAGAGGTCCTGGTTATGGCAATGGAGCAAATATGATAGGCAAAGACCACGTCATGCAAAAAGAAATTCAGTACCTTAACAAGAGAGCAATTTTGATACAGGAAACATCCTTTGAATCTTGTATGCAGCAACATCACCAGTAACTGTCCTCAGTTGTGGAATTTTTGAACATCATTCAAAGCGTTTGTAGGTTTTTTTGTAGCCTAAATCACAGCAGTTGTAATGCTCTGGTATGTGACTAACCTGTTTCCAAAACTCTTATGAGAAACAAGATGAAAAAGCAGAATTGATATGATCCATGTATTTTTCCCCAAGTTTCAGAAGTCTACGATGCTGCCGTTTCAGCTACCAGCGATTCAAGCCTAAACATCCTATGGAAGCCAAAGCTCGAAACCATACCAAACTACTTGCTCTCTAAATCTGTGACTACAAACTCCTGTGGTATTTTAACATGAAAACCTGGCAAGCAAAATGCTTCCTGCAGCCGAAGTGGCCATCAAACAAACTACGTGCCAGTTCTTCTTGTACATGATTCACATGTGGCCTCATTGATGCTAAGGGAACTGGTTGGTGAACTGGAAAGTGAAGCTAGGCTCCTACAAGAAAAACATCAAACCAAAGTACAAATCAAAGAAAGAATGATTCATAGATGTTAGGGTTGGAAGGGACCTCAATAGATCATCGAGTCCGACCCCCTGCATAGGCAGGAAAGAGGGCTGGGTTCAGATGACCCCAGCTAGATGCCCATCTAACCTCCTCTTGAAGACCCCCAGGGTAGGGGAGAGCACCACCTCCCTTGGGAGCCCGTTCCAGACCTTGGCCACTCGAACTGTGAAGAAGTTCTTCCTAAAATGATTGATAACAAGGCCAGAGATGAACTGCTAACTGATCCAGACGAGACCATTAAAGGTTACATTTTTTCTAGGGGTGCACCGATATTTTCTCAACTGATACTGATAGCCGACTATTCACCAGGTAAATTGGCCGATATCGATCCAATAACCGATTTGCAGGAGCGCAGCCAGGCAGTGTGGTAGCAGCTCCCTGCAGGTAAGTCTGTGGAGGTGAAGGGGCATGGGGGTGCAGATCAAGGCCCCCACAGTGAGGGAGGGAGTGGAGCAGGGGCTGGAGGTGCTGCCCAGACAGGGTGGTGAACAGGACCCCAGGGCCAGGGCAGGGAGCAGGATGGAGCTGCGGGTGGCTCATCCAGGGGATCAGTGTCCTGGCGCTTAAAAATGACAGTGAGGGTGCTTGAACTAAAGCTTCTTAAATGAACTTTAGTTCAAGGCACCACCACCACCATTTTTAAGTGAGGAAACACTTTTAGAACTAGAACTGAGCAGGGCAAGGGTGGAGGCAAGCTGCCCGCTGCAGGCTGGGGGCTCTCTGCCCTGCTGCCTTTGCCATGCCAACAGCACATTCCCTGCCTGCCTGGCAGAGGGGGGCACAACTCACCGCCCCCAGTGCCGCTGCCGGGTGGGCAGGGGACACACAGCTAGTGTGTCACTCCTGGGGCAAAGGCAGCAGGGCGGAGAGCCTGAGCCCACAATGAGCAGCCCGTATCCGCCCAGCCCTGCACACAAATCTAGGGGGCACATGCATGCCCATGCCTCCCCCAGGGTACACGCAGCAGCAGACAGCTGCCCCCACTCCCCCATGGCTGCATCTTGCTCCCAGCCCTGCAGCCCCATTCACCACCCTTGCTGGGCAGCGCCCCCAGCTCCAGCCCCTGCCCCACTCCCTCCCTCACCGTGGGAGCCACAATCTGCCCCCACCCCCAAGCCCCTGCCCCTCCACAGACTTACCTGCAGATGCTGCTCTCCAAGCTGCTCAGCTGCATTCCTGGCTGCATGCATGCATGAGGCTGCATGCGTGCATACAACATCCAGGGGCCACAGCCAGGAGGCATATTATATTTATCAGTACATTATGGGCTACACCAGCCAAAAAAAGCCAGTAAGCTTAATTTTCCTTTTATCAATGCTGATCTGATATGGCACTGATATATCAATGCACCTCTACTTTTTTTTTTTTTTATTAAGGGTACTAGCATGTTGTCCCTTGAAAGACTTCTATAATTTGAAGAACACCACAGCATTATAGAAAGAGATGGAAGGGACCTCAGGAGGCCGTGTAGTCCACCCTCAGCTCAAGACAGGATCAGCCCTCTAAATCATCTCAGCCAAGTGTTTTTCTAACCTGCACTTAACTTCTTCCAATGACAGAGCATCCATGAGATGTTCAGGTTTATTATCATCTCTCTAAAACATTGAAAACACTCCACAAAGAAGTAGAAGCCACGCTGGAGTTTGTGCGCGTTTGTCCTAATCCACTGAACCCATTCACCTGCATGAGTCTGCCACACACACAGAGCGCAGGTTCTCTTAAATATAAGCTTGTAGACCCGTATCTGCTTCCTGCAATGGCTCATTCTCGTCTGGGGAGCCTCACTTTAATTTTAGTTGAAAGCTGGTTTGTAGAGTGTCAACCTGAAAGATGCTGTGTACAAGTTCACGCATGTTAACGCAAGAAACACCAAATTCACTACAGCAGCCAGTCGCTGGTACCAAGTCTCGAGGAAAAGGCTTTCAAGGTTTGGTAGAGCTGACAGCAAAGTTCTTTGCTTCGTTTCCTAGTGACATTCTCCCCAGCAAATAAGCACAATTAATTCTCTTATGGGTCCACTGGCAAGTCAGGATCCTAACAGGCAAGGACAGCAACAACTCCTGCTGCCTATCCTGAAAGGTGGAGGGCATCCATCACAAAACATGGCAGCTGGACTGGCTCCTGCACCCATGGTTAGGCTCCACAGCATCCCTAATAAGACCAAGGGGGTTGCAATATAGTTCTATAGGACAGGAACTCTCCCCTGCCTTGCAGCAGGGGATCGTACTGCAGTTCTTAAAAGCCTTTTTTCCCCACCTGGGTTAGTTATGGGGCTTTGACTAGCTGCAAGCCGGTCCATGAGACCAGTTCCACACGGCCTTCCCCTGCCCCCAACAGTGAAGTCATGGGGATCTGAACAGCAGCATCGACTCCAGGCTCAGGGACTAACACAGGAACAATGGTAAGCGAGAGCCCATAGTCTGACACGCTCAGGCAGAATATGCGGGAGGGGGTGGATTAGCTTCTCATCCAAGAGATGAATCTGATCGGTTCTCTCCCGTAATGCAAGATTTACCACTTCCAAGAACTGCAGTCGCCTGGTTTCCCCGTTCCCAAAGATAGGACTTTTCATCTCTGCGCTACTATTCATTCTCACAGTTCCAGGAGACTCTCTCTCCAGTTGCTCACTTCTCCTGCCTGCCAAGAATAATGAAAACATGCAGGGAAAATACATACCATCGTGACTAAAATAAACCAGAGATGCTTTGCCGGGTTGCAAGCTACTGAAATACTCTTGGGGGCTCAGCTCCAGAAGCGCATTTGCATTCCTTGCTGAAGACATGCAACAGGAACATAACAGCAGGAAGGAGAAGCCCGGAGCCCATCTGTTCCTTTTGGACGACATGATTCAGTCTGTCAACAGCGCTGTGGAGGGAATAGCTGAAGAAAAAAAAAAATCCCCATTAAATACCGCTGCCTGCTGTTTACATTGCTCCCCAGGTCCATAACTATACATTACAAGTTTGACAAGTAAAATGTCAGCCTACTCTGCTAGAAATCTAGCAGGCGGTTCCAGTTTCAGCAGACATCATGCTGATTGCAATGCGAGCCAGCTCTGTTTTGTAGGAGTTATATTCGTAAGCGCTAAACCCATCGTGGTTTGGGGCTGTTTTTCTTTTTCTTGAGACAGTCCAGCACATGACACAGGGAGAACTTTACAAGCTGGTTTTGCTGTCATACAGACCCCCAGTTCTGGTTATCACCTGATTGGGATCAGAAAAGCTTCCCATACTTGACTGAGAGAGACTTTCATGAACAAAGGGTTTCAGAAAGGACAGGGCTGGTTCTCTGCTCGTTCCCCCTTTCCATCCACTCTGCCTGCCTGGTGTGAGGGGCAGCCGCCTGTGGGCAGGCAAGTGGGTGGAAGGCGTCCAGGAGCTGAAGCTGCAGCTCCATGTGCTGGGGCGGGAGCCCTCGGCTGCAGCTTCCCCCCATCCCGGGGCAGCGCAGCAGGGGCTGGAGGAGGAAGAGGAGTCACTGGAGGCAGAGCGAGCTGAGCACTACCTGGGCAGCTGCAGCAGCACGAGGAGCAGTGGTCCATGCTGGCTGGGGCCGGCAGGCACGAGCACCTGCATCTGCACCGCCTGGGCGTGCTGTGCTGTATGTGCTCCCCCCCTCACCCCAGCCAGCCCCCGGGAACTAGTGCACAGGTAGCCCGCCCACACACATGTGCACACCCCCGTCCTCCACCACATTCCTCGCACACACCCCCATACCTCCCCACACACAACCTACAAGAGAAATACCAAGCTATTATGCAACTGCCTCTACATACACTACTCAAAATACATAAATCAGGACAAAAATGTTGTTGTTGAAATACAATTAAAATACATTATAGTAGAGGTTTGACTTTTATAGATAAAAAGCAAATCGTATCCTACTTTGTTACAATGATATCTTCTAAAAGATTTTGTGTGTGTGGCCCTCGACAGCTCACCAAAACTCGTTAAGTGGCCCGCCAGCCGAAATAATTCCCCACCCCTGCCTTAAGAGTGACATCCCCCCGCAGGCCCTATACCAGCGGCTCTCAAACTGTGGGTCATGATCCCAAATGGGGTCACAACGTCAGTGGTTGTAGTCACGATAAACAGGGATAAACTGCTGCCGGGTGGGTAGGGGGCACCTCAGCTCGGTGGCCATCGTGGCGCGGTGGTCCCTCCCGCTGGGCTGTGGAGCCCCCGGGGGGAGGGCAGCAAGGAAAAAAGCCCCAAGTAAGTGGCAGACAGCCTGTATCCTTCCCCCCAGGGCTCTGCTCTGGCTGTGCCGCCTGCAGGGGAGGGGACGGGGGTAGGAGTCGGGCTCCACGCTCTGCTCCAGCTGCAGCAGCCACCGTGTCCCACAGGCAGAAGCCAGGGCTTGGATGCTGCTGGGGGGGGACATGGGACACAGAGGGGCTGCAGGTCCTAGCTCTGGGGCACCTGGGGTGGGGCAGGGCAGCAGCAGCTGCCCCCAGTGTGGAGAGAGCTGGGGCAGGTAAGCCTCCCTACCCCTCTCCCGGTCCCTCGGGTGGTCAGCAGGAGCTCCCCCCACCTCTGGCCCATGTGAGGGTATATTTATCTGCAGAATACTCAGCCACTAAGTGTCACCGCTCGTCCAAACAAGTGGGGGGTGTCTCTAGTGAGCAGGAGAGACAAAGGGGGAATTCAAGCTGCGTAGAAGTCCATTTATTTTCCAAGACAGTTGCAGCAGTTTCCATCAATAAGCATCCCCTGTTTAAGACTGACAGCAATGCCACGCGCTGTCACATGCTGCGCTGCCATCTCGCTGCTCGTACGAAACTCAAGAACAAACAAAGAAAAATGCTCCTCTCGAACGACCGAGCCGGATTTGCAGGTCCTCTTTCTGGGAGCTTGAACTTTGCCTTTCCTGCTCGCAGGGCAGAAAATAAAAGGACTTTCCAACTTTAACTGCACATTAATTCCACGTTCTAGTAAGCATCCCCACCACTGCCTGCAATGGCATCTGTCAGCTCCCCACTTTGCATCCCAGGGGCATAAAAATAGTATGCTCTCTTCACCAGCTCCTTACACTTGCCTCGCAAAACCAGGTATTTTTAACTATCTCCTGAAAAACAGAATGACACTTCACTGTTCCCTAGCAGCCTTTCAGAGGGTAAAAAACAGCGATAAAGCACAAGGAATCCAATCTAAAAGCCATGGCAAGCAACAGGAAGACTTCTACTGGCTTCCCCAGACCACACTTTGATATGGAAATTAAGCTATAGGAGTCTACTATGGAGCTGCAAAAGGAAATCAAGATGTTATTTTCATTTGAAAGGCTCTGAATATGTCCCCCCTGCTTGCACAGCAATGACTTTGCTGCTTTGTTCACCTGGGTGGTTCATGGTGTGTTGTTAGAAGGAACATTTGCTAGACAGCAACATCTTGAGTCTTGGAAGAAGTGCCACGCTGTACCCTGCACAGTGCAGGGGAAGCCAACTGTGCTCAGAGAGAGGCATGGGCAGATCTCGGCTTTTGAAAAAGGGCATGCAGAAAGCACAGTGCGCGGTCACATATTACACAACACCCATTTTTCTCCAGTTGAAAAAAAAACTATAAGCTTTGCTAATATTCCAGGGACCTCAGGCTGCCTTAACCAGATTATGATCAAAGCAAAAGAAAAAAAAAAAAAGCAAACTTACTAGAATGTGGATTAATTTGCAATATCGTATATTATGTATAAAATCACAACAAACTAGGCAAAACAATCAAAAGAGGTTGTTTCCTTAGTTCCATAGTTGCTAAAGATGCACCTTTTTCAGATTCATAAAACAAAATCTGGCCCAGAGGCTCTCTCCTCATCCCCAAGCGGTGCACAGCCCCACCTCTGGCAGCCCCCCAGCCCCTCCCTGGCACCCCATCAATGCCTGGCCTTTCTAGCCCTCCCTATTTCCTGTCTCCTGCCACCTCCCCTGCTTCCAATGCTCCCATTAGACAGCATCCTATTCCATGCCCCTCCGTCACGCCATCCTTCAACATCTGCCCCTCCTTTTCATACACCACCGTGACGATTGCTTGCTCCCACTGCCTGCCCTCCACCGTCCTGCCCCCCACCGTGCTGTCATGTCCCCCTCGGCCCATCACTCTCCCAGTCCTATGCCCTGCATCTGCCAGCACCTCCCCTCCAGCCATGCCCCACCCGACAGCCTCGCTCCAGCAGTAGCCTGGACTCCTCCAGCTTACATGGCAAATATTCCTACTATTCCTAGTGTAATGGTGCTCTCCGTATGTGGAAGGGCCATCCTTCATAACAGGTCAACTCCCTAAGCACCCTTCACCCCAACAAAAACCTGTGCAGAGGTCGCTCTCTTCAACAAGGCCAATAAAACAGACGTGGAGCTCGGAGGCCAAACCATTCCAGGGAAAACAGAAGCCTTTTGTCTGTGACGGGGACCTTTTTAAACCCCTCAGCTATAAACTTCTCCCTTAGACCAGCCCCCAATCTCTCTCCCCCAAGGAGAAGATGGGCTGGGTGGAAAAACAGGACAAATGTTTCTAATGGGGACAGCTCCAGGGAGCAGGGGTTGGGTTTCCCCTGCTGAGAACCTGGACACACGATATTTTCAGACCACTGTAAATCACAAAGAGCAGAGAGATGACATCCAGCCCCACATTAGCAGGACTTGATTCTGGGAAAAATCAGGGGTCACACGATGTTGGTATAACTGCACTGGCATATGTGTTATCTGTCCAGAACTTACCCTAGGATAGCTGTTTCCTTCCTTCTCTGCTCTCTTAACACTGACCCGGCACTAGACTAGCACCTTGTGAGTTCAGCTATCTATGGATCACTGCGTGTCTGTCCAATGAGAAGCTCGGTTATTTCGCATCAGTGCACAAAACTGATCTCAACGTACCAGCTGTCCAAGCCCTGATACATCATGGAAGTCCAGGGTATGTCCAACGATTGAAGACCTTATAATTAAGAGAACAAATTTACCCAGAACAGCATGCTGCAGCCTGACACCTGGAGCACCAATAAGACTAGCGAAGGCTATTAATAATCAGCAAAACTTGTCAAAAATTGATTTCCCCATGTTAACAATTCTGGTGATACTTCCACTGATCTAGCATGCCTTGATGCACAGACTTCAGGGCTGGCAAAAGGGCTGGCTTTGGGGATGCACTTTCCACCATCCCTACAAAAACTTGCCGACATCTGGCCAACTCGCAAGCTTCTAGAAAGTCGTGGCTTGAACACACTCAGCAAAGACTTGAGACAGCTTCCCACTGAAATCCCCCCAAATCCTGTCCACATTGAGCATGTGCCAGTGCGGGGCAGAGCGGGACTATCCCTGCCGTTGCAGCTCTGGGTGGATGCAGACCATGCTGGGGCTGAGCCCATCTTCCCAGTGCCCTCAATAACTCTGTTGGGGCAAAGCTGGATGGAGGAGGAACATGCCGAATTCAAGAGGAGACAAGAGGCCAGACTTGTGGAGCGAGGGTGAGGAACTCGTGTCAAAAGGTCCAGAGATGGGACTGGGAGTTGGGGTGTGGAGACAGGAACTGACTGAGCAAGGTGAGGCTGATGCCCAGGGTGTGCTCATGGGGACTGAGACCTGCGGGGATGCTGGGGATGGAAGCCAAGGGAGGGGATGGAGATGGGACTGGCTGGGCAAAGTACACAGGAGCTTGAGGTGGGAAAACCAATAGCAAAGAGAGTGAGAGCAGATGCTGGGAAGACTGGGTTATAGATGGGGAGTCTGGAGGGCAAGGAGACTGGGACTGCTTGTCAGGCTGCTAACCTCAGAGAATCGGACAGCCTAGGTGAGGAGAACAGGACTAAGATGAAGAGCCCAAGATGGAGAAGGAATTGGGCAGGTGAGAAGGGATGAGATAGAAGCAGGTGGTGTGGGGGAAAAAATGAGCAAGGGGGTCCATGTGCTTCACAGCCCTCTTCCTTCGAGGCTGGGATGGAGCCCGCCACCCCGCTGCTCTGAGCGGACACTGAATGCACTGCTGGCGGCATGGAGGACAAAGCCGACCGCCGCTATCAGTTACTCCACCAGCGCAAGCAGCAGGGTCTGTGCAGGAGAGCCAACAGCTCCAACAAGGCCACGCGCTGGGATCGTGGGTTATTTTCATTTCATCATGACCAGCTTCAGAAGGATACGCTCACAAACGACCAACATTAAGAGCACTGTGCAGGTGGCAACGTCAAGCACTCGGGCATCAGGAAGTGCTGGCAAATGCCCACATTACCTTTATTCAGCACCTGCAACTAGCACCGTACCTAGACTCCTGGCAGCCCCGGGTGAACTTTTAGTATTGTGCCTCCCTTTGCCAGAGATAATGATAATTGGACAAAAAAAAAGTTACTCTTTTCGGACCCCCTTTCTGACCGGGCTGTGGGCAGCCGCACAGTTTGCTCATGCCTGCGTCTGGCCCTGCCTGCCATGTGCACAGACCGCCTTTCACAACATGCTCGCTTGCTGCTTTTCCCGCAGGACCCTGCCTCAGTAAGTGCACAGAGTGGACTTGCTCTGGGGAGGAACCGGGGCTGTGTAGTGAAGGAGACTCCTGGTTGTACACCAGCTCCCAGCACCCAAAAAAACCCGGCCACCCAGAAGTAGCCAAGCCTTTTGCCCTTAACTGCTCTGGGCCTCTGTTGTCAAAAGGGTGGGGGACTCAATTCCTAGGGGTGCTGTGATGATACGACCATTAATGTTTGTAAAGCATTTGGAGCAAAAACCCTAGAGGAACTCGGTCGTACGGTCTTCGTGGCAGGGTCTGAGAAGCGTGCAGTAGGTAAGGGAGGGCACTGAGGATCAAGAGCTGCTAAAGGCAAAGGCTGCCCGTCCTGTGCACTGAAAGAGGCAGGGTCCTGTAGGAGCAAACGGTATGTGCTGGGCATCTAACCCTGCTTCACTTCCTGGCTGTAGGTGCCCGACTTGGCAGCCTGAGTGATGCCCTCTTACTGCCAGGCTCTACCCTTAACCATGCTCTGAGAAAGCACGTCTGGAACCACAGCTCGACTCCTCCACATCCAGGTGTTGTGCCGAGAGCTAATCCTAGTGCTTGCATGCCACCCCCTTCAGCAGAGCTTGGACAAGCATCACCAAGGCCCAAGGCAATGGTACAAGATGTGAAAGAGCTGGCAACAGCCAAAGAGCTGAAGGTGTGCGTTGGAGTATCCATCCCATGCCAGTGGTGGGTCTGGATGAGGTGGGGCTGAGAGCGCCCGGCCACCTGAGCCTGGTGACCTGCTCCAGAGCTGGGGGTTTGCCCATGACACTGCCCTGGGTTCAGCCCCAGAGCAACCTCCTGCGTGAGCTTGTGGGTCTGGTGCACAGCAGTGGACTCGCTCAGTCTTACCACCCCCCACCCCCCCAGCCAAACTGCACCCTAGTCACTGACCCGCAGAGAGGAATAAGGACCCTGCCACTAGCCGTGCAAGGTACCAGTCTCTCGCAGCAGGGGCAGGGATAGGTTTTATTAAGTGGGGAAAACCCCAGAGAAGCCACCTCATATCCAGCCCCATTATAGGGCAAGCAAGCCAGGGAGGGCCCCTGCTACGAGGGGCATGTCCTCTGAGAAGGGATACTCAGGGGGCAGGGCCATTCAGGAGCCCCCTGGAAAAATAGCATCCTGCGACCTTCACCCCTCTACTCCCCCGATCTCTAAAACCACATCCCCTTCCTCAGGCCTGCATTTATGAGGCTCAGGGACATGAGTCCCAGTTCTGGGGTGTGTGACTGATTTATTTGGGCCCCCAAACTCCTCCCTGCCCCTGCAAACCAGGTCCATTTATTGGGTGTCAAGTTGGACACTCCAAAAAAAAAAAAAAACCCAAAAAAACAGCACCACTGGTCACGCTTGAAAAACCCTGGCTCATGTATGTCGTCTGCAGGCTGCTGCTATTATTGCAATATCTGCACTGCAGTAGTGCTCGTCTGACTTGGTAGGGATCAGGGCCCTGTTGGGATGGGCATCGGACCTGTATGGTATAGCACAGCCCTTGCCTTGATGAATTTGCAAAGCAAAGAGTGCAACACCTGGGAAATGACGTGCCCAGCTCAGGGGAGAGCTGAGATTGCAACCTGCGTCTCCAGACTCATTAACCAGCACCCACTCCTGCACCGGCTGACTTTCGGCTCTCCACTTATTACAATACTCTGACTAATGACGACTCTCAGCGCTTGTTGTTCACTACTGTTTTGTCTGCCGTGGGACAGAGAATGCAAGGACGGTGATAAATGCGCTGGCTCCATGGCTTCGCGGCGGTGTCTCTCATCACGCCGTACCCTTCACAGAAGTGCTAGGCCCTGGGCTGGCTCCTCCGACGCAGGCACACAGTCCCACTATAGCCAACGCTCAAGCTGGGCTGAAGGGAAGGCTGTCTTATCTACACGACAGCTGAAGGAACACATTACTTATGCTCTGGCCAGCAAATGAACCAGCAGGCTCCCTGCTGAGACGGTGGGAGGGAGCTGTAGATAATTTATCCTCAGCGCTCACTCCGGCTGGGCATCCAGCCCTGTGCCTTACACCTGCCAGGTAGGAGAGATACAGTCCCCACTCTGCAGGGTTTACCACCGCATTTTGGGTACGAGCCCATGCAGACTCGCATGGGGGAACAGCATAAGGGATCTTTACGAGACGCTGACTTTATACAGCAAGGCTGTGCAGAAGCCGTCGTACTGCATGAAACAGTAGAAGGGTCCTCTCTGGCTTTTCTCATCCCATCCCCGTCATCAGCGCGGGCCAATTTAGGATTTCCCAGCACATGCAGTGTAGATACACCCCGACCCCTCCTCCCCACAGCAAGAAGAGGCCACTACTATGGTGTTACCTTCACCAGGCCATTAGGAAGAGTAATCTTTACAGCAGGCAGCTCCTGAGGACAGGACTACACCTTAAGTGGCATGAAATACCTACCCATCCAGAAGGGCAGCACGGTGCACAGATATACGTGACTGCACCTGCCTATATTTATTAAATATTATTATTGTTACTGTTATTTTAATACATTGATGTCGAGGTTCTAACCTGAATCTTTGGCTTTCAACTTTTACCATTTTTAACCTTTTAGTGAATGAGGCGTTATTGATCTTAAAGCAATGGGAAATTAATAATATATGAATAAGGGATAAGCATTATGAGGAGCCTGACCCAGCAGCTTGAACAATTACCGAGGGTGCACATCATCCCTAAACCAGTTTTGCTTGCCCCTGCGGACGGTGAAATCTCCCAGGAACAAAGAGCTCCCAGAGAATGGCCACACCTTGCCTTGCACATGAGAGCATACCTGGGAACAGAGATGCGGCCAAAACTTCCTTCCCCCCAGGGTCTAGCAGCTGGAAAAGTCTCTTGGGAGCCAGGGACAGTCGGCACAAATTACAGCAGCTTCCAGGCTGGTCCAAGCCATAGGATCTGGAGCAGGGTAGGACCGTGCTTAAATCCAATAGCTACAAAGTCGACTTAAATTCAGCTTGGCAACACCCTGCCATGCTAAAAAACACACCCCATCGACAATGACTCTCCATGACCTGAAACCCACCAGTTAGCCAGACTTTAATCCATGTAATGTGTGCCACACTAATGTTGTGCCGTTCAAGTTCCTTCCTCAGCACACTGTCCTACAGTACCAAGGCACGTCCCTTAAAGAAAGTCTAAATATATCAGCACTACTATCGTACTACTTCTTAAACAAGTTTGTCACCTCATCCGGAACAGGTATCAAGCTAGGTTAACAGACTGCGTTTTCCATAAACCTGTACTGACTGGTATCAATCCTATTACTCTCCTTTAATTCTTTATTGAGACTGCTATCATCACTTCCATAATCTTGCTCACACTCAACATCAGGCTGACAGAACTATACATTTTTGGATCACTATTTTCTTTTCTTTGATCCTGGGAAAGCATAAGATCTCTCCCAATCTTCTGAAACTTCTCCAGTATCCCAACAGTTATGGGAGAATCCATGCTAATAGGTGAGAAAGCTCCTCAGACAGCTCTTTTACAACTCTTGGCTGCAAGTTATTTGGACCTGCTATTTTTTTTTTTTTTTTACATATTTAACTTTCTGTAGCTGCTGTTTTACATTCCCAGGGATTATTACTGAAATGGTATTTTAGCATCATTCTCATAACATCTGATGAAGTAGGTTGTTGCCTATGAAAGTGCATGCCTCTTTGAATAAGGTGGTCTCTAAGGTGCCACCCTGCCCTTCATCATCATCATCTGGTGACAGCTACATCCCCTGGCTTTTTCCTAAACACAAACCAGAAATATGTATTGAATACTCTGTTCTCCTGCCCCAGCAACCTACACTAGAGTAGATACAAGAAGTGATGCAGGCTAAGATAGTCCTATACACCGCAAACAGCCACACACCTTGTGCAGCCATGACCTTCATCCTACAAGCCACCTCTGCCTACGTAGAGGCCCCACCGAGGTCAACAGTACCCGCTCACACTGAATGGCTGGCTGGCCTGAGGTCTCTGCTTGCATGAGAGCACTTATTTCACAATGCTTTTCAGTGTGGTGACTGTGAGATAAGCAACCACCTTAGCCAAACCCTGACTCTGTAAAACCAGGTCCAGACAGCAGTTTGTAAAGACGATGTCATGCCTCGTATAGCCACATTTATCGGGAAATGCTGTTACGAGCCAGAGTGCACACTAGACCGCTGGAAACACAGATTTTATTGGTAGTTAAAATTTAAAAAAAGTTAAAAAGATGAATACAGATTTTAACGGTACCACCTTAGCGGGTCTTGAGACAGAATCCCTCTTATTTTTCTCAGGACCAAATTCTGATTTTTACGGCTTCCTGAACAACCTTGGTGGCATTTCTACTACAATTGGGGCTTCCAGGACTGCCCAGCAAGACCCCAGATTTGACCCCCTGCCGGAGAATTTTTAACAGCACTCGACCCCTGTAAGAAGCAACCTCACGCACGCACACATCATGCCCGAAAGAGAATATTACAAACAATGAAACAAATGCAATGCAGGAGAAGAGCACACACCAACTGCTGAAACTTCCTCAGTCTGATGAAGGGTTTTTGAACCCGAAAGCTTACTTAAAAGTTGTTTTCCAACTATTTTAAGTTGGTCTAATAAAAGATCAGATTCACCCAAAGAACCTCGTCTGCCTGTGCACAAGAAATGAACTTTTTAACCTCCTTCAGAGGGCTGATATAGGATTGATTTTCATTAAAGTTTCTCCTCTCCTTTAAATTAGGAGGCTGCTCTTAAAATCTTGACTGTTCAGTCCCAAGAGTCTGCATGAGGCTGGCAGCTGGGACAATGACAACAGCCCTCAGGACAGGTCCGCTTGGGTTTCACTTTCACTTTCCGGTCCTCATGCCCTTCCCTGCCCTGCAGCAGGGGCTGGGTGGCAGCAGGTGTGAAGCGGGCGCACGGACGGAGGGGTGCATTCGAGCCCACAGGCACCCCTCTCCGGCCCATTTTGCTGAACGGGAAAAAATGGGTTTGCAGTCGGGGAATCGAGCCGACTTGGATATAAATTGCCTACTGCTGTTCCCAGCCTTTGCCGAGCTGTCTCCTCCCTGCTGAGCCAGTCCTGGAAAGCACCTAGGCCACTGCGGGTGGAAATGGAAAGAAGCGCTAAATAATGAACCGTGGGACGGCTCGGGGCCTCACTTACCAGGAGGAAGCGTCGGCGACGATGGTGCGAGTCTCTCCTCCAACCCCACCTTACCGCCTCTGGGGGGTCTCGCATCTGTGGGCACAGAGGAGCCCTTCGTGGTCCACGCTCCAGGGATGGCGCGCGAGGGGACAGCCCTTTAGCGGACACCACTGCTGCCAGCCCCGCTCCTGCTCCTGCTCTGCCGGGTGCTCCAAGCCAAGCTGACCCCTGCCAGGTGTGGGGGCAGCCGAGATGCCCCTACCACGGCCTGGGTTTCTCCCTGTGCCCACGGGAATCGCCCTTGTAGCAAGAGAGATCTCTGAGCAACCCCCACAGCAAGGATCCCAGAGCCCCCTAGAGCCAGGGGATCCCCAAAATGCCCCTAGAGCAAGGGGGATTTCTAAGCTTCCCTTATAGCAGTGGGATGTCCCTATAGGAGGGAGGGTTTCTGAGCTCCCCCTATAGGGGGGGATCCCTGAAATGCCCCTATAGCAGGGGGATCCCTTAGATGCCCTTGTAGCAAGGGGATTGCTGAGCTGCCCCTATAGCAGGGGGATCCCACAGATGCTCCTATAAGAGGGAGGGTTTCTCAGCTCCCCTATAGCTGTGGGATCCCTGAGGTGCCCCTAGAGAAGGGGGATCCCAGAGCTTCCCCTACAGCAGGGAGGATTTCAGAGCTTCCCCTACAGCAGGGGGATCCCTGGGGGTGCCCCCCGGGTCCCTCAGCCCGCCCGGGCCCGCGCTCGGGG
>NW_005842121.1:1779737-1796867 GCF_000455745.1 Alligator sinensis
ACTCGGGTAGGGGTGACGTCATCGGTGAGGGGGTGCGGGCTTTCCCCTCATGAGGGAGCTCAGGAGCTGGAGTCTGACACCCGGTGATGTCACGGTGCTGTGACGTCGCTGTGCTGATGTCACAGCATGGCAGTGCGTCTCTTACCGGAGCCCTTGATGGGTTTGGCCTGATGGGGTGATGTCACAGTGCTCTGATGTCACTGCACTGATGTCACAGCATGGCGGTGCGTCTCTTACCGGAGCCCTCGTTGGGTTTGGCCTGATGGGATGATGTCACGGTGCTCTGACATCACTGTGCTGATGTCGGCATGGCGGTGCGTCCCTTACCGGAGCCCTCAATGGGTTTGGCCTGATGGGCTGATGTCACGGTGCTGTGACGTCGCTGGGCTGATGTCACGGCGTGGCGTCTCAGCGCACCGTTGGTGTCCCCTGCCGGAGGAGACGCGCGCGCGGCCCTGGACCTGCCCCCGGGCATGCATTCGGCGTCCCCGCATGCGAAGGCAGGTGAGGAGGGGGCGCCGCCTCTGAGACGCGCCGGGCTCCTGATACCATAAGTCGTTGCCGCAGCCATGGGTGCGGTGACCTCACTCGCCAGGCACAGCCTGGTCCGTCCCCTGGCGGAGGAGCCCTGCCGCGCCCCCAGGAGGCTTGGCGTCGTTGCCGTAGCCATGGGCTGGGCAACAAGCAGCCTTGCTCTACGCAACAGGCTCTTTGAAACTGGAAAAGCCTTTTGGTAAGAAGTGGTGGAAGGAAGGCAAGAGGTGCAAGGAAATCTGCCTTCCTGTGCCCTGATCCTCTCCCAAGCGTGCTGGTTTCGAAGCGCATCTTAGCTATGGAATAGGAGAGGGGGAAAGAAACCTCAAATGTTTAAAAATAAATAAATAAATGGAGCGTATAGGCACGCTTAGTTGCAACCCAGGGGCCTGATTCTCAAGAGTGTCACGGAGTTGTAAAGTAATCAGGGCTCACAGTAGAGGTGATTAGGTCAACTAAATTTTTGCCAAAAAAATTCTTTAATTGCAAGCTTTTGGGCACAAACACCCCAAAGATATCACCTAGATTGCAAATCCTGATTGCTTTTTCCTCTAGACCAATACAGCTACAACTTGGGTACCTGACTCGGGGAGCTATATACACTGGTGCGAAACGGATATAAAATGCTACCTTGTCTTGCACTTGCTGGTGCAGGAATGAGCGATGGAGCTGTATACAAAATGGTGGAGCCAAGAGGGGACTTGAAATGTCTAAAAGACCTTATTGTTCTCGTTTCTCTTGTGGAGCTGATGAATCTTGCAACTAGGGACCATTTACCCAAGAAACGGAGGAGTTGACAATGGAGTGGGACATCCCTTTTACTTTAACGCTCTGATTTTGGTTCACGAATGCCACTCTGCCAAAGAATTGCCTTGGGTGTGTGGCTTGGCATGCGTCTCTAAGCTGGAGGTAGCTTTTTAACTAGTGTTAAAGTGATGCCAGGTACTCTTAAGAGTCATCTGCATTACGGTATAGTGCCACTCTGACTTCAGTCACAAACTGAGGGGTGGCACCTGCTTAATTAAGCTGATGCAGGATGTAAAGTGTACTGAGGGGTTCAGTTCTTGATGCTGCTTCCCCGTTAGGTGATACAGAGAACACCAGGTATGTGAATACTTGCTTACCCAGCATTGCAGGTGTAGGGTGCCAAGCTTTGGACTGCTTTGACTTCCTGATGTACTTGCAGGCTGGTTTTAAGGGTCCCTTTTCTAGCTGGAGGTAAAGCTGGATCCCCACTAGATTCCTGCATGCAGCGTAATCTTCATGGAGAAGAAAGTGCATTGAGAGAGGATCTGCCAAATCGGGGATTCATTCTTTCCCCTCCCCTCCACCTTTTTCAATACCAGTCTCTCTCTCGCTTCTGTGGTGCTCAGTGGCCTTACTTATTGGAAATATAACTACTGGGCTGCAAACCTCTCGGGTGTGAAAACGGAGTTGGGGTGTGCCATCACACTGCTACACAGGTGTCCGACTGTCTAAAACCTAAAGAAGAATTGTGCTGTTCTGTGCAAATTTTGCTTGTAGCTAGCTTTTGGTTTTGAAACGGGTACTCTAGTTTCCAGTGCCCCTGTGGAATTTTCTTTCAAGCGACTTCTAGTAGCTGCGGATTTGCAATTTCGGTAGTCTCCGTAGTGGCTTTTCCCACAGTCAGCTAATTGAACACCGAGGTCAGTGATTCCATAGAGAAGAGAAGTGCGGGCTCTTCCCTGCCAGCTGCTCTTCCTCCTTCCTGCCCCCTGGTTAAGCAGGTAAGCACTACAATAAAACAAGATTTGGTTTTTAAATGGGGTGCAGCTCCGCTTCCAATACGAAGCAGTGCCTGGAGGCGAAGTAGTTTGAGAATCACTGACCTATGTGTTCTCGATAGAAAAAGCTTCTAATACCGAGGTGGAGTTGGAGGCTATGTGTCTGTTTTGTTGCTGGATGTTTTAGGCTTTGATCTCATAACCTGATTAGACCCATTTTAAAGTTCAGATTTCTTGGGTGTGTTTCCAGATTGGCTCACGCATCTCTCTCAAGACCTCTGTCTCCCTCCTGCTCCACCC
Source organism: Alligator sinensis (assembly GCF_000455745.1). Classification (NCBI taxonomy): domain Eukaryota; kingdom Metazoa; phylum Chordata; order Crocodylia; family Alligatoridae; genus Alligator; species Alligator sinensis. The sequence goes on from NW_005842121.1 coordinate 1,782,317, forward strand.
CCTCCCCTCCATCATCCATTCCTCCAAAGAGGCAATATGCTGCTTGTGATGTTGCACGCTCCAGTCCAGGGTTTCTCTTGGAGACTGAACTCTCACTGATGCCACTGAAGGCAGCCGAGAGATCTTCTGAGCTCCATGCCTCTGCAAGGTACCTGCTTTCCTTCATACCCAATCTTTGTTTTTCCTTTGATCTTCCCAAGGAGTCTCTAATGAGCAGCATGACCTAAAGCAAATGTTATCTTTTCCCCTTCCCCAGTTCCTTCTCCGATGTATTGCCTCTGGTGTTCTCCAGCCATGAAAAGCGAAGACTCCTGTTCTGAGGCAAAGCAATGGCAGGCTGCTTCCTTCAGATTATTCTGTGGCCTATGACCCATCTGGCTTTTGTGTGTGTGCACGCACGCGTGTGTGTATTTAAAAATACTTTAACTGATTGGATTACTTCATCCTCTCCTTCATTCCCTTCTTAGCAAACAACAGTGCAGCAGAGATGCAGGGAAGTGGCATCCAGCCTGGGATTTCTTGTATGCTTTTTCCTCTCACCCCCCTGTTTGATCATCTCTTATCTAATCTTTTTACTAATTGACGAAGCATCTAAGAGTTCTCATTCCTCCTTTGAGTTTCCTCTAGCTCTCCTATGGAAGGAACTTCTAGCCTTTACTTTTCTCCCAGCAGGTCACCTGTTGGGGATAAAGAAACAAAAAGATTTTAGACAGTCCTAGCCACCCTGTTTACTTGCAGATGAGTCACATGGTCCCCTCCCAATTCCAGATGGCCTCTTGTCCTATGAAATCCAGGGTGTACCCAGCCAGCTCTGGTGATGTGGGAGACAGGATGGGGTGACTTGGATGCACAGGGTTTGTCTGCCCCACCCGTGACCTTTCTGTGATTCGGTTCTTGACTGCCTGACTGCTGTAGGGTGGTGAGTAGGAGGGACTTGTGGAAACCTTGAAGAAGCTATTTATGGCATGTAGTCTTAAATAAGCCTGCATTGTTACTTCAATATATTGTACTGAATGAGTGCAATGAGTGAGAAGCAACCTTAATGATGGAGAAAATAGCAAAGAGTTTCTTTAGTATGGAGAATACTAATCTACACATGAGTGCCTTGCTTCTAGACCAGTGGTTTTCAACCTTTTTCAACCCCTAAGAAATTTCTAGTGATGCAAGCCCATTTGAATTGTAAGCATGGTATTGATTCATCATAGTCATCTTTTGCGGACCGCTTAGACATAGTCCGCAGACCCCCACAGATTGAAAACCACTGATCTAAACTAAGCAGCAGAACATCTTTCTTGTGACTTGCAGGAGGGAGCTCAGGCACTCGCCCAACGAAGCCAAAGTGGTTCTAAATAAGGAGTAGCTGATTCCTGGGGAAAGAAGGGTGCTAGGAATGTGCCCCCGTATCCTTGTGCAGCTCAAATACAGGGTTTGGAAAGTGCCGTCCTTGCCTGAAGGTTTGGCTGCATGGAGTAACTAGTCTTCCTAATTTCTTTCTGGACTTGGAAATGAGAAACTCCTTCAAGACCAGAAGGGAGGTCCAGGACTGCAGTGAAGTGCTGATGTAGGTCAGGCTCAAACCCTTAACAAAAAAAAGCTACAAGACCAAGGCCTCTGCACGGGTCTGATGGACCCAAGTCTTTCTGGGAGGGGTAGAGACATGTTTGCCTGCTATGGAATATGTTCACCGTGGGCTAAGAACAGGTGCTTTAGATCCAAGGCAAACCCTCCACAGGAACTCTTCTTTCTACCTAGTAGATTGGCAATTAAAAGGACCCATCTTCCACTTCTTATGGCCATCTCTTCCAGCCACCTTCAGGAAGCATGATGGTCTTAAACCCCTTCAGCTAGCAATTGCTGTTCTTGGGGTAGTTCAGCTTGGAAATCACACTTTCAAAGGCTTGATCGTCCACTTCCTAGGGGAAACGGGAAAACATCCTGAATAGGAAGCTCACCTGTTAGCTTGGGCAGACTTGCAAGGTTTTCATTTCATACTTCAAGTGCTCTGGACCTCAGACTCTCTGAAGCAGATTGCTTTCTTCCTGAATCTATGCGTTCACCTTTTTGAAGGCTCAATGCAGTCTGCTAGGTATCCAGATCCCGAGTTGGTTTTCCTCTGTCCCTGGGGCACAGCAACTGCCCAGCTGTCTGCTGGAGCTCTTCTGAGGAGGGGCAAACATCCTTCAACCTACTTGCTGAAGGTGGAGCAGCAGCCTCTGCGTTGGATGCCCTGGATATCGGATCGGTGTCTGGAGGCCTACCAGCTCTAGCCTGCTGCACAGTGACATGGTGGAGCCCCTCTGCATCATGAGTTCCCTGACTTGCTGGGTGGTGAATCTCAATGGAGTAGGGACTGGATTTTCCATTTGCTTCAAGGAATGAAGTTTATCCGTGTCTCTTGGGGAAGACTGCCCCAAAACTTTGACGCTTGACTGAAGCAAAGCTGAGACATTTGCAGGGAGTGGGAGGGTCATAACTCTGCCCTTGAAGTCATAGTTTCATAGTTGGTAGGGTCGGAAGGGACCTGAGCAGATCATCAAGTCCAACCTCCTGCTATGGGCAGGAAAGGATGCTGGGGTCAAATGACCCCGGCTAGGTGATTGTCTAGCCTCCTTTCGAAGACCCGTGGTAGGAGCGAGCACCACTTCCCTTGGAAGTTGGTTCCAGCTCCTAGCCATCCTGACTATGAAGTCAGTGGAAGGCTGGTGCTGAGAGCTTTTGAAATCCCACCCTTAGCTATATCACATTTTGCCTTCCAAGACTATATAGTGCTCCTGGAGGTTACTGTCTTGGCTTTGCCCTAATGGCCAGGTTAGGCAAGATGAATGCCTTGACAAAAGGTTCATCTGTCTGTCTCCTAGGACTAGAGCGGGGGTAGGCAACCCCCGGTATGTGTGCTAGAGTGTGGTACACAAAGGCATTTTGCTTGGCACTCATGCCTCAGGTCAGATGGCAGGGGAGCTACAAGGGGCCCAATCTTTGTGGCAGTGTAGCCCTGACCCTGTCCCCATCGTTCACCTTGAGGTACACATGTACCTGATGCTGGGAGTGAACCGAGCCAGGGCTCTGCAGATCCTGGTGCAGCTACTTGCAGCCTTCCTGCCACCTGCTGCAAGCAGCCTGGGCTCCGTGGCAGGTGTCAGGGGCCTGTCCAGAGCCTGGGCCAGCTGTGGCAAGCAGCCGGGAGGGTGCACGGGGCCGGGCCGAGGAGAAAGGGGGGGTGGGGAGATGGTGGGGAAGGGGCCAGGGCTGTGCTGCCACAACAGGGATCGGGTCCCTCGCAGCTCCCCTGCCATCTGCCTCTGGCACACCAACTTCTGAGAAGTCAAAGTTGCAGGTGTTTTTGGCACTGCACAAAAATGTTGCTGACCCCAGGACTAAAACCTGCCTAAAATGTCAGGCTTGTTGCTGAGGACCCAAGATATAACCAACAGAAACAACAAACAGAACTCCTTTCAAATCTCATCTTTGGCTGAGGGCACAAGTATTTTTTATTATGACTAATTACAAATATTTTGGCAATAGTAAAACCTTTTAAATGCTAGTCCTGGACCTATGCATGCTCACAGTCTCCTTAATGTGAGCAGCTGTGTGGGGATCTGAGAACCTCATGATGATTGTAACGAAGATACAGAGTGGTGCCAATAGTAAAGCTAATCACCGAATTGTAGTAGAAGCAGAACCTGCTGCGCTAAGCGAGGCTGGCTGGGTGAAGGTGCTCATCTTCCTTTCCTTCAGCCCTCTTATCAGCAACTTGCTTCCACTCAGGTGTGGGGGATATCTTGTACAAATAATATGGGAATGTGGAGTGAGAAATGCGGCAAGCTGGGCACTTTGTGCTTTGGAGCAGTGTTTGAACTCCACTGATTGCACCTTTCCAGAACAGGCATCTCCCAGTACAATCCAACACCAGTGAACAAATAGGTGGAAAACTCCTTTGGAAGGATTTCTGCATAACTACCTTCCATCTTCTCTTCCAAAGGCTTGAAGGGAAATCCCAGCATAGCAGCCTGCCTCTGAGAATCCTACTGTGGATCATATTAATCTACAGGCAATGACTGCAGCTCTGAAGAATATGGTTCACAGTGTAAATAAGCTACTGTGTAAATTAGTATCACAATGGGGGGAGTTCAGTTTTGGCCTGAAGGGGGGCAAAAGATGCCATGTAAAGCATAGGCAAACTCTTCTTTGTGAGCTTAAACAGTCTCTAAATATTGAAGACCTAATGACTAGCATCTGCTGTACACCTCTCCTAAAGCAGCCGGTTCTGGTCCGTGGCTGAAAGGAAACTGGTACAGAGAAACACGGCATTGGTGAGGCCACAGCTGGAATACTGCATCCAGTTCTGGGCACTGCACTTCAAGAAGGATGTGGGAAAGCTGGAGAAGAGCCGTGTGTATGATGAGAGGCCTGAAGAGCAAGCCATATGAGGAAAGGCTGGAAGATATGGGACTGTTCAGCCTAGAAAAAAGACTTTGGGGGGGTGGATTTGGTGGCAGCTTACAAATATATCGGGGGAGAGCATCAGGAGCTAGGCGAGCAACTATTCACCAGAGTGCGCTCCAGGGGAAAACTAGGAGTAACAGTCATAAACTCCTAAAAGGAGGTTTCAGACTGGATATAAGGAAAAACTTCTTCACGGTTCATGTGACCGGACTCTGGAATAGACTCCCAGCAGGGGTGGTGCAGGCAGCTTCCCTGGAGATCTTCCAAAGGAGACTGGACGCACACCTTGCTGGAGTTATTTGGCCTGAGCGGTCTTTCCTGCCCAGAGCAGGGGGCTGGACCTGATGATCTCACGAGGTCCCTTCCAGCCCTAAACTCTGAAACCTTAGAAACCAGCACAGTAAATCTGTACTCGCAACTATGAATACGGGGGCTAGTGCCACTCTCAGAAGGTTGTCAGATGAATGCCAGTATTCCCAAAGCTTCTTGGAAAATGAAATGGCCTTGATGACTCTGACTCCAAAGGTGGAAGAGAGGTGGCAAATCAAAATGTGACACCTATTAGTCAGCAATGAAGAATCACTCTAAGGGAAACTACTTCAGACTTGAGACATCCCTCAGAAAATGTCAGTTCTTATTTATTTGCTCTGTCTCTCTTTCCTCCCCCCCCAACCCTTTTTGCTGGGGTAGAGACGATGGAACCATTTTTGTATTGCAAAGAACTTGAAAGACCACCATGGGTCAGAAAAAAATCCATAGCATCAAACAACTTGAAATTTCTGGGTTAACCTTGCAAATTTTACGTGCAGGTATTTGCATGCCTGGCAGTGCTGATATTGTGTGGCACCCATAAAATGATCTCGCAACACCCTAGAATGCTGTACCTGGTTGCGAATCCCTGCCCTAGAACAAAAATGGTGTGGGACCTGAAAGGGATGTAGCTGAAGGGAGGAGACCGTAATAAAAGGTACGCTCAGTCTGACGATGCTTCAGTGACTGCAAGTGCATCTACTAGAAGTGGTAACATCTTGTATGCTTCCAACTCACTGGCTCAGCAAAGCCTTGCCATCCTTCATGGCGACGCTACCTTTTGAAACTTGCCTTTCTGGCTCCAAAAAAAATAGTTGAGATGCAAGGAGTATGCAGATGAGACCCTGCTTCAGACCCCTCCTTTCCAGATTGGCCAATTAATCCTTTGAACACATGTAGAAATCAACACTTTCCAAAGGACTAAATCCTGTCTGTCATCTTGTGCTGAACCAGGGAAGGATTAATGGGAGTGACAAAGTACTTAAAGGATGGCTGCGCTTTACTAGTGCGACTTGGCTGCTACTCGTGTCTGCTCTATTTGTTCACGGCCCACCTCCACATTGAGAAATGGGGACTTGATGATTAAATTAGCAAAACTATGGATTAGGAGGCAGGATGGCCATTCAGTTTGTCTAGTATCTCACGTCTATAGTCTTTGAATGGTCTCTCATCCAAAGATTTAGTTGTTTGCTCTATTTCTTATTAGTGTTCAGTGGAACTTGTTTTTTCTGCTTTATTTAGGCTGGGATTTTCAAAGGAGTCCAGTATGCTCCAAGCCTGCTCGGCATTGTACCACTCATTGTTTGTTCTACGTGAAATGGCAAACCAGTGGGCAGCCACCACTTGGCAGGCAAAAGACTAGGAATCTAGGGAGTCGAGAGCTAGGAAAAAGTGTTGGTGGGAGGGTGGAGATTTGCTACTCTTGACCCTTAACTCTCTTGCATTGTGCGGGTGTGTCTGTAACGACGGACAAAGTCTTCTCTGTGTGTCAGCAGTAGACCACCCTAATAGCCCGTGAGGGGCTCTTTAACCTCTCTTCCAAAACTCCCTTCTGCAAGCCACGTGCACCTGCTTGGATTTAAACCAAGGAATTGTTGCATTGTGAATGTGTTTCCTTGCCCCACATGAGATTGGGCCTATAACTACTGCTGCTGTTTAAGGGAAATCTATGAACTATTCCCTTCCTGGCCTGAGAGTTGTTCCAGAGTGCAAGATGTAATATGAATTGTGTAATTCAATCTGTAGTTTTCTACAGAATTCAGTGGGCTCGGGCTGTTTTAAAGTCTTCAAGTGCATGATGAATCACTGTTGAAAATTGTATTTGGCCAAATGAGTTTGTCTCTAGGGTGAACAAACCCAGAAGCAGACACATTGGCTGCATCCATGCAAGCGTGGACGCTTGTGCCGCTGCTAGCTGTCCCTGGGGAATGCCTGTGCCACGCGCCCTATGGCATATGGCAGGGTACCCCAGCTGGGGTAAGGGAGGCTGGGGCCAACGCTGGTCTGGCCCCAGCAGCCTTACCTAGCGGTCTCCTGGGACTCCTGCTGCTCAAAGCCTGGTCGGCAGCCAAAGCATGACTCTGGCTGGCCAGACTCTAGTCTTGGGCAGTACGCGCTGCCCCTGCATGCACCACCTCATCTTCCCTTCCTCCCCCCCCCGCCCCCCCCACTCCACACACTACTACCTTACTGCACATTCAGGTGTTCTCTTTGGCACTGCAGATGTGTCTGCGGCACCATGTACAGCACAGCTGCACTCATCTGGACGCAGCCACCGAGTGTGTATATACTTTCTATTATTGCAATAGCTTTCTCTGAAGTTTAATTCAGTACAAATGGCTGAACTAGAAATAGCCCTCAAATGTTTAATTTATTATAGCAGCTAAAGCACTTTCTTTAATAAGAAATTAAACAGTACTGAGGCACTAAAGTATACAGTACAAAGAGCATCTCGTCAAGTAAACTTATTTTGAACAGCGCAGCTCTAGCAGCTATAAAACGCAAGGAGACTGGAATTCAGCAGTGTTCTTGAGTGCCTGGTTTTCCTCTTGGATGATAAAACTGGGCTTGCTGTTATTGCCCAAAGAGTAATTGGTTTAAGCATAATTCTTTTGTAAGAATACAAGATAACTTGCTCCCTACAAACTTATACACTGTTTGCTCAACCTTTTTGTCTACATAGCAAGCAGTTGCAGGCTGCAATTTGCATTGATCAGTTTGGAGGGCTATAGACTCTCATGTCTAGAATGGAAACCTGAGTTTCCTTTCCTAGGGAAAGGGACCCCTTTCAGTGTACTGCCAAAGGGACTATTATTTATAATCCTGGTCATAATGACATTCCTCCCTCTTCTTTCCAGGTTATATTCAAAGTCAAATGTGCAGCAGAATTCAACAAGTACAAGTAAGTAATATTTCCCTGTAGACCACCCTCCCAAAATGCTCTTGTTTAATGACAGTGTATATCTGGAAGCCACTGTCTAAAATCGGTAGACTCCTATGTTAGAGCTTAGTAGGACTAGGTCTGCTCTTTCTCTTTGCAAGGTGTGACTTGGTTAAGATGAGCCAGCCTCTGTGGTGCAGGGTGTGGATAGCAGAGCCCGAGGGAAGCTTTATGTTCTAGTCCAAGAACTGGAGTTTGGTCCCTTGCAGGTCTGGAGTAAAGGACTTGACCACATGTGCTGAGGAGCTGCTGGGACCACTTACCCAACATGATCACCCAGTGTGCATCAGCAGAGAGGCTTTCCTGGAGACGATGTACCAGTCACGAATGCCTTGCTCTGTGCATGGTCACCATGGCTTTGGGAAACTAAATGCCAAGCCTGCTCATGCACCCTGCCTGGAAGAATACTGCTACACCAGTACTCTGCTTCTCAGTCTCTTTTATGGCAGTCACCCACATCAACCTTTTGGGGACTTGCCCCTCTTTTCCTACTTCCAAATCACTTCTAGTTAGTGACGGGGCTAGTTCTGTTCCTGATCTCCAGTGCAGTGTAACTCACCCTGGAGCAATATGGGCATTTGGCATGGAGTTGCAGTTGTATAGGATCAAGAACCGAGTCAAAATAGAGGGTAGGCCAGTGGTCTGCAACCTTTAAGAAGCCATGGCTGGAATACCATGTCTCTAGTCTGATGTGGGCTGGGTGCCTTTTGGCAGCATGTCAATAACTGGGCGAGGGACTTGTTTTTCGATGGTCTTCACATTTTGATGTAGGTTATAATGTAGTTGCACTCTCTACCAAGACTGTGTGTCTGCATTGTGCTGACTCTATGGCTTCGCCACTCAAGGTAAGGTTAGAACAACACTAAATACTGCAAGATAAGAGCTTTTTTTTTTTTATCTTCTTACAGTTAAGTGTTGTGTAACTCTCTTATCTGCCCACAAAGGTTCCACAATTTCCAGAGAGGTGGAGGCATCTCCATCCTTGGAGGTTATTTTAAGACCTGACTAGACAAAGCCTTGATGTAGCTGGAGATGCTTCTGCTTTGAGCAGGGGGTTGGACTAGCTGACCTCCCGAGGTCCCTTCCAACCCAAATTTTCTATTATTCCAAAGATCACAGGATGCCTCAAATGCTAGAGTTTCTCAGTCTGCTTCTTCTAAGATAAGTGTCTTACAGTGTAATGACTTCTGAATGTCTAAATGTTCCCAGCTTTCATAAGGGCCTCTTCGTGCAGCAAGTAATTTTGAGTCGGCAAATTAGGAGTTCGGACACAAAAGCACCACTCCAGAATGTTTGAATGTGGCTATGGAGCAGCTTCATGGACTACCTCACTTAACATCAATTTCTCATTCCTTTTCAGGGTCCTCATGTATCTGGGCTCCATATTTACCAGCCTTCTCTTCCTAGTTGTGAATGTGACCTGTGCAATGTTGATCTATGGAGATATTCCAGAGAATCATCTGAGATGGACAGTGTTTGCTCAGGCGTTAGCCAATGACACTCTCTTCATTCTCTGTGCCATTTCATTAGCTTGTTGTATGTGCAAACTTGCAAAAATGTCTTCAGCAAATGTCTACCTCGAGTCAAAGGTAGGTGCAACACTTACATTGTCAACTGCTTAAACACTGGTGAAATCCTTCTCCGTTCAAGTGTGTCTCCAGTTTGTCTAACCAGACTTGTGCTAGCCTGGCAAAAAAACCCTTCCAAATGGTGTAAATGCCTGCTGGAAATGGCTTTCACTGTTGCAAGAAACTCTTCCCCTGAACTAGGAAGGACTCTGGCCTTGACTGGTTAATGGCTTGTACCCCTTGAAGGGGAGAAGTGCAGGTCTCCATCTTCTCTAGCATGTAGGTGCTGGACCAGGTGCATAGAGCCTTATGTCAGTAGTGAACCAAGACCTGATGCAGATGTGATTGCTGACCCTAAAGGGACTTTTACAATAGTGATACTGATAGTGAAGGCAGTCCTCGGCTAGTCTAGCCTTGTCACTGAACTCCTGCTGTGCAAACTGCTGGTGTTCTGCTACTTCCTTTGTGCCAGAGACTATATTCAGTCTACCGTGCCTGAGAGAAGTAAAGGGCTAGCGAAACTTCTTTTTCTCCACCCTCTAGTCTTTTCACCCCATAAGGAACGCTGGGCCAGGGCACCCACTACTTTCTGCTACCCCTCCAGACTAATGTGCTGCTGCTGAAAGCAAGTACTTGTCTACCACTCCCTGATATAGCCACAACTTCCACTCCTTGCAGCCAGGCCAGGTGCAAATCCCCTAAGTGCTCCTGCATTTCACATAACAGGTACCAGCTTCCTGTAGATAATGTCTGGAGGTAGGTCCAACCCACTGTGGTAACTAGACCTCTTTGGCCAGTCCTGCAGCAATAGCCTTACTAAAGATGGGGACACTTTTTTTTTTTTTTTGGAGGGGGTAATCCCCCTACCCCATCCCACTAATCTGACCAGTAATGAGCAGGCTTTCCCCTGTCACAGTGGATAAACTCTAGTGCAAAGGAAGGCAAGGAGCTGAGCATCGTGTTGGGCTTTTCCCAAAAAGGATGCAAGGGATCAGAACCTGGACCACGTGCTCAGAAAGCAACTAGATTGTCAGGCACTGGTGCCCAAAAGCTTGTCCTTTTTTCAGGTCTGAGAAAAGCGGATTGCAGAGAAAAGATTCCATATAAATGTGAACTGTTTGCTTGAAGGGACAGAGGAGGGCTGTGTGCCAGGAGTGAAGAGGCTGTTGGGAGCCCTTGTAAGACAAAAGTACAGTAAAATAGACAACCTTATTGTGGCAGAGAAGGGAGAGAGTTGTTATTCCCTATGAAATGCAGGGGGATTGATAATAGTAGCTATTAGGTTGATTGGACAAGGGTCATGGCTGCAGGAATTCTGGATAAAAGGCGTGGTGACGCACAGCCCTGCTATACTGGCTGCCACTGCCATCAGAACAGAACTGCAAGTATATCCGACTTTTTGTGAAGTTCCTTTTTTTGCAAGCTGTTCAGTGTCCCCTGCTAAAATGCCATCTTCTAACTCTTTGGACACATGCTGCTGCCTGAAGCAGTCACTCCTGTGTCAGCAGGGCACTTCAAAAACCTTCTCAGATATTCTCAGAGCAGCTTTAAAAAGGCTGTGGTACATCACACCATGGAAGGACCAGTTGCCTTAAAGCCATGGTGTATACTAGAATGTAACACTGGGGGCTTGACTCTTGACTATTCTTTGGGCTTTGTCTTGTGTTGGCTGTGTCTAGACCAGGGGTAGGCAACTCCCAGCATGCATGCCAACGTGGCATGCAGAGGCATTTTTTGCTTGGCAAGCATGCTTCAGAAGGGTCTGGGGCTATGCTACCACAACAAGGATCTAGCCTCTTGCAGTTTATGCCGCCATCTACTCCTGGCATGCCAACATCTTGCAAATCAAGGTTGCTGGTGTTTTTTGGCACTCTGCCTAAAAATGTCAACCCTTGGTCTAAACCATAATGCCCATGTGCTTGCATAAACTACGCTTTCTGCTCTACGTATAACTGCACACCACAGGTAACCACGCAGTTCTAATAGTTATTATTAAAGTATTCTATTAGATCACTCTAACTGTCGTTCTGCCATTCGGTTTGCAAGGCTGCTCCCGCTGGGTTGTTACAGTGAACTTCCCCAGAGTTCAGAGTGAGGTTCTTAGCCCGGTTATCACTAAAATATTTAAAGCTGGTGTATGAAGTTGATGATCTGGGTCAGATCTTGCACGCACTACTTGCCATGCATAGACTAATCTTCTGGGAAGCCTCGAGTTACAGCGCACTTGTCTTCTAATGCATCTTGTTTCCTCTGCCGTTTTTAGGGCACATCTGTCTGCCAGGCTATCCTCGTGGGCTCTGTAGCTGCCCTTCTGTATTCTTCAAGGGCTTGCTACAACCTGGTAGCAGTGGTTGTGTCTCCAGACAATATTCCCAGTCCATTTAACTATGGCTGGGACAACCCCTCGGATAAGGTAAAGTGTGTGTGAGAAGTCACTTGGGTCAGTGACAATGAGAAGTGTGTGTGTGTGTGTGTGTGTGTGTGTGTGTGTGTCGTGAAGTTGTCTTTAGGGTGTAGATAGAAGTAGAGCTGTCCTGGGAAACCCAGTGTGAATACAAAAAGATAATGCATCCCTGAGCGTGTTGGGATTCTGGAGAAATGAGGTTGGTCTGTTGCTAGTTGCTGAAGTCTCCTCCATGGAAGGGGGTTGCTGCAGCAACTGTTAATTCTAAAATGGAGTCTTTGTTCGGAGAGGGACTGTCCTGTTTCTTTAACACTGACTGGCCCAGGTGTGTTATGAACCGTAACCGTGAGAATGCTGCAGTATATTGGCAAATGTTGCTTCCTTATAAGGGATTTGTATACAGAAAAGAAACTAAAGGGCTGAAAGGAGATGCACAGTGTTAAGCAAATGAGACTTTTCAATCTGATTCTACAGCGTGTGCACGCACACCGCTGATGCTATACATTGTACTATGGTATAGTATAGACTGATTTTTATCCTTCTAGGTTTCTATTGTGGACCAGTGAGGGTTATTGCGATGAGCAGAGAAATAGTCAAGAGTAAGTCACGTGGTCCATTGGAGTACAGTGTGTGTGACACACAGAAGCAACCTGTAGCCACATCCTTCTGGCTACTGAGGAAAATGCTTTGTAGGGACATGGAAACCCTCCCCTGTGCCACTTCATACAATGGCTCTGTCTTAACATGTCAGTTGCTTACACTGAGGGGGTCTACCCTGGCATAGAAACTCATCTGGAGTAGATGAACCACTAGTCTGCCTAGTCCAGAAACTCCAGTGTCCTACGTTCCTGAGGTTGAACTCCAGAATAGTCTGTACACCACATGCGTTTTGCTTGGCTGGATCTTAGTCAAGCTTTTGGACCCAAATCCCTTGGGTGTGAACTTGAGCTGCCCAGAAGCCTTCAGTGTCACGTGCTGTGCTTGCAGATCCACGGGGAAGAAATCAGTGGAGAAGAATTTGTGGTGTTCGGAGTGGTCCTCTTTCTCTGGGAGCTGGTGCCAACGACCTTTGTGGTGCTGTTCTTCCGAGCTCGGAGACTCTCTCAGAACTTGGTATGATGTCATAAACTAATTGCCTTTAAATATTCTAGTGCAGAGAGTAACATGCAGTAAGATCTGTATTGTGTGGCATCCTCTTCTGCCTCAGTCTCCAGAAACTAGTCACTTCTTCCTGTTCCTCCCTTACAGACACCAGGTGGAATGATAAACAGTCACAGCTACAGCTCCCGAGCATACTTCTTTGACAATCCGAGGCGGTACGACAGCGACGATGACTTGTCACGACTTGGCGGAAGAGATGGGGGAAGGTAGGTCATGACTGCTGTTCAGATGAGCCACAGCTTAGACTCTGTGTATGCAGAAAGTAGATAAGGCTACAGAGCAGCCCGCTCTGGCTCCAGAGCCAAAGAATCTGTCATAACAGCAGTGCCTGAAGCCTAGACATAGGAATTTGTGGCAGACTGTTGAGAAGCCTTAACACTAGGAATCTTCACTTATATTTTCTGGTGTTAATTTGAGCACCCAAATTGACACTTTTTTTTTTTTTAATTTCAGTAGGGCCAAATTTTTCAGTGGGTGGGTACATGATCCTGGGAAGTTGCCCTTCTCTTTGAGAAGGGTGCTGTTTCGTCATCTAGGGGAGTCAAGGTACACAAGCTAGAAGCATGTCTGAGGCTATTCCGTTTCTAAGAGCTTACGTTTTCTTCTCTTCAAAGCCTGGCTGCCCCTCAGTGCTCCGGCTGGTATGGCTCTCTGACCGGCAGCGACAGCTACCCTGCTGCTCCTCATCTAGGTGGACCTACAATAGATAACGCCCCCCTACTCTTCAGTTCTGGCGACTTGGAATCTAGCAATCGCCATGGCTTATACTCAGCACCGCAGAACTGAAGAGGGCTACCGGAGGCAGCTCTCGGCGGTGTAAGATTTGTAATAATTTGTTTTCTAAACGTCTAACTCCATCTACGCAAACATTCCATCACCTAATGCAGCCACAGACCAGGGCCTGGACTCATGGGCTGCACGTAGTGAACAAGACTGACTCACGGTACCATGTAGCAAAGTGAAGGTGAACTCTGGAAGCTTTTCAGTCTGTTTGTTTTTTCTCAAGATGCTTGTTAGCAGCTAAAAGCACCAGAGCTTCCTTTCTAGAGAAGAAACATCAACTGCATATTTGCACTTTTATCTGCACATTCTGAAGGAACAAATCTCGCTCAGACTCTCCCTGTCTGAAACTTTTTAATTGCACATCCGTAGCTGGGAGGTGTCGTCTTCCTGCAGGAACTGGAGCAAGCATATGTGTTCTGTGAAGGACTCCGTGGTCTGACCCACTCTCAAAGGACAGTACATCTCCCTCCCTGACGAGCAACAGGGTGCACGCTACTATGGGGACAATGAAGAATGTCGAGGAAAGCAAAACGTGTCATATTTGCGCAAGACGAAGGGAATGTCTCCTTGCTGAGAATGTGGGCTGGCTCTGACTCAAGGTTCTGGTTTCAATGGACTGCTCTAATGCCCTGCTCTGGGACCGTTGTGAAAGCAAACCTAAAAGCACAGGTACAGAAGGCTCGTGCGTACCAAGTAGCACTGAGGTCACTGAACAGCTCTTCGCACGTTAGTTAAAAGGAGAAACGCTAACTTGGGAGGAGCAGAACTACCACAGTTGGCGTTAGGCTCGCGGTGTGATCACTGGGTCACGAGGTATGGGCATGGCCACATCAGGAAAACACAGCGAGGAGGGTGGGAAGCGGGTGTCATCTGTGAGTCCTTGTTTTGGCCAAAACAAATATGTAACGAAGGCTGCTTCGAGCACTAGCTCTGCTCAGGAAT
>NW_005842121.1:1796898-1798918 GCF_000455745.1 Alligator sinensis
CAGCACTCAGTATTTATGTGCTTTTGGCAGATTAGCAATTAACTGAACCTTTTTAACCTAAGCCAAGACAAACCCAGGGAAGTCACTTTTGCAAATGGGATAGTTTTTGTTGTGTGTTCTCCCCTTCCTCCCCTCTCCATAGCAGCGCTCTGACATGGAAATGGTGGCCCCCATGATGGCTGGAAGGGTTGTGTTCTGATTCAGGTACTTAGCTGGGACCTCTTCAAATCTCTGTTTCCTCTGTCTCTACTCTTTAGGGTCTACCCAACCTCCTTGCCACTGATTGTGACCTAGAAAGTGGGTGCGGAGTGCTCTGGGCTGAAGCCCTCAGTATTCAGACTGCAGATAGACCCATCCGCAGGGCAAGTATAGCAGCTGACTGAGGAGTCTTTTAACAGAATGGGTTGTTTTTACCCTCTTGGATTGCATTCCAGAACAGGCTTAGTCTCTCAGTCGCTCTTAACTATGTCCAAAAGCTCCCTAGTTGAAATAGGAAAGCAGGAAGTGGCAGCTGGGATGCACAGACCTATTTAAAGCAGGTGCATGAATGAATTGATTTTTTTTTTTTTTTTTTTTTTTAAATACGCTTCTGGGTTACATAGCGGCAGCTTCAGAAGAATATGTCCAGGACGGGTGCTGTTGCTGCAGTCAGTAGGACAGCTGCTGTCTCCAGTTTGTTGTAGACTTGTCCAGGGCACCTTCTCCCCTTCGTATGCCAGCAGACCTTGTGCTACAGGGAAAGCTTGGCCTCTTAACAGGAGCTGCTCCTGCTGTTGAACTGCACAAACCTTCTAGGGTGGCTTGGCTTTTGTTTTTCTTCTTTGCTTGTATTTGTTTTTAATTTTTTAATTGAATTCAAACCTCTTGTTAGAGCAGAATGTCACTAAAGGGACTGGGGATGGCCACACAGAGAGGAAAAGGATAGTCTGTCTGTCTGACCCAGTGGGGGTCACTTTCCCCAGGAGATGCTGCTGGTACTTTCAGTAGGCCCAAGGGACTTCTAGCCTTTTACACTTTTGTGATAGCCAGGCTTGTGGCTGCATGTGTGTTTGTGCAGGGTGGGGAGAAAATGAGCGTACGTGACCAGAACACGTGCTCAATTCTCAGAACGTTGTAGAGCTTTGCTGGGCAGGCCTGGAGTCTAGAGAGCAAAGTCCTCCCCTGTACGTTGGAGCGTGTGCGAGGAGCAGATCGGTGTCTGTGCTACACTGAGCTAGTCCTAGTCTGGTTAGCCACCACGTCCAGAAACAGAAAAGCTGGCTTGAAAATCCTTCTGGGGATACTCTGAGATCCTTGGTATATCTTTGCTCTCGCTGGCCCTAGACGTAGGCAGCCCGTGCTCATTCTTGTACCCTCTCCAGCTGTTCTGGCAGATCGGTGACTACCCTGCTCTAGTCCTTGAACCTGAGTGTGCTTCCAGGGGATCATTCTGGCTCTCCCCCTGCTGCTTTCTTGTAACTACCAACATGAGACCAGCCTCCTGTCCTGAGCTGCAATGCGGAACCAAGTTGCTCTGTCTGGATCACTGTTCGGCTTATGGTGAAACTAACAAGGGACCCAAGCTCCATGCACTGCCCTTCTGTCTTCTCCCATAAGTCACCAAAGACCATACGTTTTTAAGCTTCTGGCCCCCATTCTCGCTTTGATTCCAAAGCACTAGGAGCACTTTATGTTTCCTTTGGAGGGAAGGGAGTGTTGAGCAAAAAAATAAAAAAAGAAGGAAAAAAAAGGGCTACAGGCTCATTGTTCATATTGCACTGAAGCATATAAAAAAAACCCATCTGATCTTCCTCTCATTAGGATCACAGGTGAGGGCAGTGAGTCTCATCGCTTCGGCGTACTCATGAGCAACTAGCGAACCTTTTTGGTTTGTTTTTATTCATTTTTGTGTGGACAGCCATTGATCTCAGAACTCTGACCGCTCACTTTGGGGCTGGTCTTGTGTTTTACTGAATTAATTTATAGCTGAGAAGGACAATGACCCGCCCCCCTTTTTTTTTTTTTTTTTAAACCCAAATTT
>NW_005842121.1:1798962-1826764 GCF_000455745.1 Alligator sinensis
CCCCCTTTTTTTTTTTTGGTATGGTTTACCAGTGTTTCAGCTTTGCAACCAGCTATCCACCGGTTGCAATAGAAAGCTGTGGCCAATGAATGTATCTATTTGTTGTTCTTCAATAAGCTGTAACCAAGCACTACTCTGAAGAAATAATAATACCAATAACAATAAAATTTTCTGTGCTATTGTGGGAGTCTTGGCTGAACTTTGAGCCCTGCGTAACTTTCTGTTGGCCAATGGGAAGGTTAGAGTGTGTGTGTGTGTAGCTGGCTGGCTGGCTTGTCCACCTGCCTCTAGAAGCATGAGAGGATTTCAATGAAGAATCACTTCCCTTGGGCAATGCTGCAGAGCTTGGATGCAGCTGTTGTTGGTAATGAACTTGTTACTGCTCTGAAGTCTAAACCTGATAATCAAATCAAGTAGATTTGATTACAACCACCCTGTAGGGAGTTGAAGGCTGCTAAGAGGATGGAGCTGGACTGTTCTCAGTAGTGGCAGATGACAGGACAAGGAGCAATGGGCTCAAGTAGCAGCAAGGGAAGTTGAGGTTGGATATTAGAAAAAAAACTCTCTCACTAGGAGAGTGGTGAAGCACTGGAATAGGTTACCCAGAGAGGATGTGGACTCTCTATCCTTGGAGGTTAAGACCTGGACAGATGAAGCCTTGGCTGGGATGATCTAGTTGGGGCAGATCCTTTTTTGAGCAGGGGGGTTGAGCTAGCTGTGACCACCTGAAGTCCCTTCCAACCCTCCTTTTCAATGCTTCTATGAGATGTGTAAGTCTGCTCCAGTTGGATGAGTGCAACTTTTGTGAGCCTACAGTGCGTTACCTTCTTTGCTATCCAAATGGGGGTCTGGTTAAGGATTTCTGTGATATTTGAGGTAGGCACACCCTGTGGATGAAGGCATTTCATTCTCCCCTCCTACTCATGGATGCTACAGGATCAGCAGCTCTGGTTCCTGAGTACTGATTACCAGGAGCAGTCACTGCTCATGTGTCTGGAGTACCAAGACAAAGGGCAACGTACTCATCTTCCAGAGGAGGAAGCCTACGCTCCCTCCCTGATATGTGCTTCTAGTCACACTCGCCCTGTTCTATTGCCTCATGGGCTCTGAGTCAAGAAGTCTCCCCTTTCCCCAGCTCATGAGCATGTGAGGTGATCTCAGAGCAGCTGATGTGCTGGAGTTATTTAAAGGGGGGCTCAACATGATTCCTTCTTGAGCTGCCTAGCCTGGGGGAGAGTGAGCTTAAGAGGTTTTCATTTGAGGGTCACTTGCCCAATGCTGTTTACCCATCCAGCACTCTTGGCTTATGGAGCAGAGCCAAGCCTTTTATTTTTTTCTCATGAACCACTTTTCTAACCTATCCCTGCACTGAAGAGGGTGGGGAAGGAAAGTACATATAGACCATGCAGACAGGCTTATCCCCATGCAATGCCCAGCTGGGACCTGAGTGGGTGGGATGGCTGGATTACTTCTGTCGGCAGGAGATCTCAAGTGTCCTCCTTTCCCCCGATGCGCCTGTCCAGAGGACTCATGAAGAATGTTGGATAACTGGAGACAATGTGATGGTGCAGACCAGGAAGGGTGCACATGGCTGAGCCGGCCTGGACTAGACCAGAGATGGAAAAGGGGCTCTAGAAAGAGCTGGGAGGAGGGAGTAAAGGTTAAAACAGAGGCTTAGTGAGCAAGTGAACCCTCTTCCCCCACCATGGGATGCTTTACTCACTTTTTCCTGGCTGGTGCAACTACACTGCACTCTTGGAAAGTGTAGTGACCTAAGGCTGTATGACATGTACCTGCTCCTTAGTTGCTCTGGCTAAGGGCAGGTTAAGCTGTTGAGAAATGGTAGGGCTTACACCCAAGCATTGCTCTGAGCAGAGAGGCTGCCATATCAGGCAGGATGTCTGAAGCATGTTATGGAGGCAGCCTCCCCCTCTCCTTGTGACACAGCAACTCTGCACAAACCCGGAGAGGAGCTGGTGTTGGATCCTACAAGTAGATTGAAGAGGGCAGCTCCTCCAGTGTCCACGAAGCACAGCCCGGACAGAGGTAGAGCAAAGAAGGTGCTGCTTCTACCTGCCCATCCCTGCCTCTGCCTTTCCCATGGGAACCTTTTGCTAACAGGGACCATGATATTCAGCTGCAGTCACCCTCTGGTCAGGACTCTCATCCAGCAGCTGCTGATCGGCAGGCAGGCGATGCTGGATGTTGATGAGGACAATGAGGAAGGCTGCAATTCAGAGTCATTAATCGCACAAGCTTCATTCCCACTATTCTAGATCTAACCTTACAGGAGCTGCCCCCTGCTGCAGGTGAGGGAGTGATGGTAGCTATGTCATAAGGGGCTGTGTGAAATAACATGCAGTTGCTGGATGAGACATAAGGCCAGTCTGGGGGGCAGGACTCACCTGGAAGAGACAGCTGGCAGATGGAATTGGAGAAAAGGCTGGAGTCAGGAGGGCCATGAGAGAAGCAACTAGGGATCCCTTATTCATTGTGGCTCACGAGCCAAGAACAAGGGGCACCCATTGAAAGCATCAAGCATCTGATTTAAAACAAGCCAATGGAAGTATCTTTTTGTATGACACAATTAACACTGGGAGTCCATTGCTGGAGAACACTATGGAGGCTGTTAGTGTAATCAGGATCAGAAAGAGATTAGGCAAGTGGATGGAGGATAAGTCTTGGGGACATTTACCCACAACAGCCAGGAATGGAGCTGCAGACACAGGACATCTGTCAGCCTACGATTGCTGGGGGCAGGCACCCTCAGTTCCTTATGCTCTTCCAGTAAAGCATCCACTACCTGCCACTGTCAGACAGGCCACCCTGATGGATAAAACCTACGGCAGAATTAGCAGGTGACATGTCTGTCCTCACCGAGGCTAATTTGTACAGAGCCATGCTTGATCTGCCTACGAGCATCAGAGTCAGCACACTGCATCTGGACAGGGCTGACAGCAGTGGAATCAGCCTACGTGCACAAAGGTACACGCGGATGTTTGGGGAGGAGATTGTGTTAAAAATGGGCACCCTGTCTAACTTAGCTTATCTGGGTGCAGACCTTACAGCTAGATCCCTAGTTAGGTGGACAATTAGACCTGTCTAAAAATGGCTGACCTGATGTAAGTTAAGCGTACGTCCGAGGCAGTCTGACTTGGATAGATAGGGTCTGGCAAGACCAATCCAACTAAACTTCCATGTGGTTCCAGCCCAGCTGCTGCACCCAGCCCTGGAACTGTATTTTTCCTACTTCCCTTTGGCACCAGGCTATTTATCCCCCTGGCCTGTCACCCGACTCCCAGATCTGCCCCCCATCCACAGACCAGCTAGGCCCTCCCCACTAGCCTGCCAAGCCCTGCATCCTGCTCTCATGCCAGAAACCAAGGAAGGAAGTTGGGTGGATAGGCAGAATTGGTTGTCTGGGGGGCAGGGAGGGTCAGATCTCACCATCCCCTCCCCCTGTGAACCCTGTTTGCCCTCCCAAATCCCCCCCCCCCCCCCAGTCTGTACATACCCCAAGCCATCAGTTTAATGTAAATTCATTTTAAACCCATTTGAAATGGGGCATCTCTCTATAGGGGCTTTCATTTCAGTTTAGCTTCAAACCAGTGCTTACCTGGCTGATACTAAAGCAGCGATTGATTTATAATAATACTTTATCAATATCGGATGTAGCTGCAGAGCATCAGGCCCACAGGGCCCCAGGGATCTGCACAAGTTATATGCACACACATGAATCCCCCTGCCCAACCTTTTTGGGTGTAAGGGTGATGTGTGCCACCAATTTTAATCCAGGAAAAAGTGTGCCTCAGGTACCAAAAGTCTGAGAAATGCTACGTTAAATTGAAACGGACACATCTACAAAAGGGCTTGCACAGGCTGCAGGAAACTGGTGAGAGAGTTGCACCTTTAGCAAAATTGGTGCAGAGCAACCTGGGATTAGGCACAACTGCATGCCCCTCCCAGTGCCAGCCACGGGGTAGAGCTGTATCCTGAAAACTAGGTGGTAGCCTGTGCCAGGATGACGGCACTGAACCACATAAAAAAATATCTGATCTAAGTGCGCTTCACACCATTTCATACGTTACTTTTAAAACATCTTAAAAATGGCAACGTCTGGGAGAAGCTAGTGAACAAAGGCAGAGGAGGACGGCTGACTAAAGAAAAAGCAACAGTCTAGTGAGTTGCTGTAGTTGTATTTTGTGTTCCTGAATTTATTTGATGTCACAGTTTCACTTACACCTTCTATTTCCACAGGCAAATAGACTCTTTTTTACCCCTGGAAAGACAGTAGCATGCAGACAGACTATTATTCTAATAACCCTCAAAATCTAAAACCTGATCCTTATATTTTCCACACACATTATTCCTTATTTCCACCCCCTCCCTGCCCCACCTTTAAAAAAAATAGATTTTTCTTTTCATACAAAACATTTGGCCTCAGTAACTTGATGACACAATCATTTTGTAAAATGAAGGCTTCTCCTAGTGGTCTTTCCCTTTTTTGGCTGCCTGAAGCATGAAGAATACCAGGCTGTTATGCTGTTTTCTAGAAAATGAGCATAAAATTGAAGTTTAAGTCTTTCTCTCCCTCTGCAACAGATTCACGGCACAGTTCGTAACAAGGTCTTGAAGTTCTCCAGCTCTCTAACGCTTGTTGAAATCCTGTATGCAAACAGAAGGAAGGAAAAGATACAGTTAAAGCCATGACAAATACCACCTTGTATTTTTATATAAATACAGAGCTCGGGAGCTAAACATTTTACATGGTAAACAATGAACTTCTGACCTCCCCGGCTTTGCTGAATTGTTTTAGAGCAAGCAAATACACAGGAGTGAGGGCAGCAGAATAGGACATGGGACCCTTTATAAACAGTTCATTTTAGCTATAGTCAAAAGTCCCCGTTACATAGAGGTTAAGAAGTCACGTGCAAGTATTGAAACAGCTGCTGAAGCAGACTCTCAAAGCAACTATGGAACAACCTTATGCTTATTGCAAAAGATTTCATCATTTTATTGCCAAATGCATTTTGCTAGTGGAGCCCTAGCATCAAACACTAATGCCAAGGCTCTGAGCAGGCTTCATGTATTTGCTGTATTCTCTTATTACCACACGCCCCCAAGGACACGCATCTTGTGTTTTGGAAGGCAGAACATGGGGGGTGGGAAAGGATTTTTCCCCGGAGTCACGGCCTGGAGCTAGCTTTTTCCTAGAGAGGTTATGCTACAAAAGCGCTGCCTCCTCTCTGGGCCAGCAAGCAGGCAATTTGTTAGCAGCTGTGAAAGTATTAACACTGGACTCTGCCCCTGCTTGCTTGTTCGCCCAGAGAGAAGGGAGGCTATTCTGCAACACAGCTTCTCCATGCTTCTATTCCAGTGACGATAATAAAATCTTGGTGGAGGAAGGAGGAAAGGAGCCTCCGTGTCATTACCCAGCCTCTTTGGAAGAGGTGCTCCTGTGACGTATGGGGCACTCCAGCAGTGACAGCGAGGCAGCGCCTTCCAAAGCAAATGCATGGCTGCGATGCTTTGCAGGGAGAGCTGCTCAGCAGTTCTGTACGCTCCCTCTCAGCCGAAACAGCACTGCTGGGAGCGTTTATTTTGCAGACAGGGCTGATTTTTCGTGGACATGTTTCGCCCCCGTTATCAGCCAGCAATTCGTATTTCAGAGGATAACAAAATCAGTGCCTTGATTGGTCACTGATTTAGATACAGCCAGGACCACTGCACTTCAGAAGTTAGGAACAATTTAAAATCCCACCGGAAACCTGCTAACCTGGCCCTCCAGACTAGACCACGCAAGAAGGCAAAGGATGAAACCAAAAGGCCTTTTGATAAATCTCACTCTACTGAATTCTTCGTTACAGACGAATGCTTCCCCACGGCCTCAGAGCTGAACTGACGGCTGCCTCTTAGGTATCATTTTTGCAAAGAGGTGCTTCAAAAGCAACCTGGTGCTCAAAGGCTGGCATCCAAACTAAGTGCAGGAGTGGGAACAGCAACGACCTCTGCTGGGAGACAGTGGGCTCCTAAAATGGCACAAGTAATTTCTTGCACACTTCTGAGTCCTTCCTGCTTGAGCCGCGAGTGTTGACTGTAACCCCTCAGAGAAGTGGAATACAACAAAGTCAGTGCTCCAAAACTCACGCAGGGCCACAAGACGCTTGTTCAGAGCTTAGCAGCGTCACTAGCAAACGCTCTGAATGCAAAGACTTAGTGCTGGAGCTGCTGAGAAGGTGCTTTGGGCACAGACGGATTTGCTTATTAGCTACAAGACAAGGGGACAGGGAGCAGCTGCTCAGGAACCCATATCAGCTGTTACCTCGGCATGATCCGTCGCAGTACAAGGGAGCTAAATCCCCTTGCCTTTGACCTTGAATGAAGCCAGGTTGAAGCTGGATGGCGTTTACTACATTCGTGTTGCGACAGAATCACGCAGACTCGCCAGCTACCCCCTAACAGCTTAGGCAGACATCGTCTGATCTCAATGCAATCTTTACATCTGCCTAGACCCTTAGTTTTACAGCGTGCTGCTACCTTGTATTGTCTTCGTACTGGAAAAAATAAACGCACAAAGTCTCCCACCAACCTTCCGAACGCGTTCATCAAGGCGACGATCTCCTGCCTCGTTAGCTGGAATGCCTGGGAGGGGCTGCTCTCAGACATCTTCTCTATCAGCTTTTCTGAAAACAGGATCTTCAGGGCAGTGCCCAAGCCCTGAGTCTGTGCAGGACAAGAAACAGGCCATTGAGCATCTGACCAGCGAGTTCACCTTCCTTTCCCTTCATTTGATTTGTATGGATTCCTATTGCATTAATATCACCTCAATCAAATGGGCTTTGTGTCAAATGCTGCTAAGAGCAGCAACAAGGGAAACCCATCAAAAGGAAAACCAAACCAGTGCCTTTATCACTGTTTATATCATGGTAGTATCCAGAAGCCTTGGCCAAGCCAGGACCCCTGTACAAAACCAGAGCAAAAGCATGATCCTTACGCCAGACAACTTCTAATACTTACCTGGAGCTTGCCCCAAAGACGACATTTAAAACAACCGACACAGTCCATAATCCTTGAAATATTCCGGAAATGGAACCTAAATTCCTCCTGGGGGGGGAAAGAAAGAGGGTTTTGTTTTCCCAAGCCCACCACCGTAGTGCAGGTACAATGCAAGACCTCAATACGAGAAGCCTGCTCAGAGCCCTTGATTGATGCATTCAGAAAAAAAATCAGTACATTACTACCCTGAGATGACATACTCACAGGCTTGGGAAAACTGTGGACACAGGCTCGCTTGCTTGCGTTAAACTGCCCGAAGCATTTGGAAAACTAATGAATACGTTGACCCCAACTCAGAATTTCTCCCCTGGTAACTGAAGCTCATCGACATATAATGTACTCTGCTTAAGTACCTGGCTCTGGGGTGTGGGAGTATGCACTTACAGTGCAAGCCACCACATTAGCTGCAGGAACAGCCTGCCCTAGGTTTTCCACACCTCATTAAAGCTCCTTACCTCATTTCTCAGAGGCCTAAACAACTTGACAGGCTCACATTAGTTCAGGGCTGCTTTAAAAGCCTTGCCATTGATGGCTCGTGGCCAGTCTCAGCAAGTAAGTAGTTAAATAGAAGAGTCACCTTAGGACAAGGTGAGGGGCAGAGGGTTCCTATTCACCAAAGTGGCTTATGCACCCTGCTGATATAACAAACACCAGGTGTCTGCCTAAGTAACAGGCAAAAAATTGGGACTGGCATCACATAAAGCAGGTAAGCAAATTATACACTCATCCCTTCTGCAGCAAAGGGTTTGAAACGCTTTGTTGTCTTCCAGATGTAGGAGGAGAGGGGGCAGAGGGACCATTACCTTCAGTTTGGCAGCTTCTCTTGCATTCCCAGCAAACAAGGAGTTTTCATCAAAGTGCAAAGGGAAAGATCTGAAACATGAATGAAGACAGGACTGAAGATGACATTTTTTTTAAATACCAAAATGACTTGGAGGCTCCTGAGTCACTTTAGAAAATGAGATTTAGACTCCCGAGTCCTTTGGGTGTTTTGGTACTTTACCCTGCGTCTTCTCTTAGTGTCCTTTCTGTCTCTTACAAGTATTGGGAATTCTCATAAGGACACTTTTGATGCAATAGATGGGAAGGTACCAGCATCTCCTTAACCACAGAGGCCAGGCATCGGAGACAGACAAGCATGTGTCACCTAGAGGACCAGCTTCTAATCAGAGCTAACTTCCATTGCCCACACAGGTGACCGATTAGAGCTGCCCATAACCAAGACATTCAAGACTGTTTTGAACTCATATAGAAACCTAAAGCTGGCATCCGAGAGCTCATTCAGACAGCTATAAGTTTGGGAGCTGACAACGAGGTAATTAATTAGACACACCTCTGCTAATTCTTTTTTTTTTTCTTTTCAGACTAAGATGTTAAACGGTGGAGCTAATTATCCTGTTTTGCATTTTGAGTTCAGGCGTCTGCATTTCCTAACAATACCATCCTACTAGCTTGACCCGTATTATCCCACTGAAAAAAAAAGCAACTTCTTTAAAAGGCTTCCAGCAAAGGAGGGGCTGTTTTCCTCACTGGTTACTGCTCCCTTTGCACCATTATTCCTTTTCCCCAGTGACTGACTGTATTTACTTGGTTAGGCGAAGAACTTGCAGCAGCAGGGCTTTGGTCTCCGCATCTCGGACTTGATTCCCTGTGAACAACTGGAAGCCGGGGCGCTCGAAGTATGGCAGAACTTTTGACAACGCCCGTAACTCGATCAGGTAGATGAAATACAGGTTCTTGAGTCTCCTGGGCCCTTCTCCTCGGGTCAGTATTTCATCGAACCTCTGCTGGAACTCGGTAACGTTGTGTCCCCATTTCTTCTCTGCCCACGTATCTGAGAGAAGGGGGAAAGCAGGTCTTTGAAAACATGATTTCAGCTCAGTGAAATTCTCCTTCGTGCAACACTACAAGCCACCGTGACTATGGCTTATTCTTAGAAATTAAGGTTTAAAACGCGCAGGCCCAATCTCACACAAAACTGCTCTAGCTGAAAGGATGGTGCCATTTTGCACCCAGCTGTCTCCCAAACCTGGTATGGACACTAAAATCAATTGAAACGCAGCTCATTTACAAATACAAGCTGCATTGCTATCGCCTGTTTTAAACTGGTTTAGGTGGATCATTGGAAACTTGCATCTATTTGTTTAAATCTGACTTCAAATGAGTTTCATTTAAACCAGCATTAGCTGGGGTGTTGGCAAGACCTCAGCCACGTGGAATGGATCAATTCCTTCTTCATCATGCAGCATTTGCTCCATTACTAATTGATGCCCCACGTTTCTTTCTTTCACTGTTGCTTCCCATTCGTTTACTACAAAAAAGATGGTATGATCCCCTGCTGAGGGTGAGCTTCCCTAGTACAGCGCATCAGGAGCAAATGCTGGGCCCAAAGCGCAGGTCAGCAGTTAATGAAACAATACCACGGCACAAAGGAGCGTCTGTGTCTATCTCAGGGAAGAGAGGCACAAACAAGCTACTGTGGGGTAAGAGAGGGGAGGGATTTACCCTGCAGCTGGTTTGGGGTAACTGCCCACGTGCACGCTTTTATTCTGAAACAAGTGGAAGCTGGGCAGAAGGCAGGGTAGATCTACACCTTGTAGACTAAATCAGAGATGCATACGCTTTCATAAGCAGCAGTTTATTTCATCCTGCAGTAGCTTAGCTCTCAGTGAAGGAGGGCTACATTTCCCCAGATTAATCCCACTTACTACGGGATAAAGGTATGTACATGGGCAGTCACCGTGGAGCAACTGAAACATGGTAAATCCACACTCCCTGTTACCCCAGAGTAAGTGGCTTGTGTGCCCATACCCCTAGAGAAAAAAGTAGCAGGACACTCCTGTGTGTGGTGGTATTGCTCATCATTTCACTTGTAACGGGCCACAGATCTGTGAAACGTGGCAACATGAAAGGGATGAGGATTAGCGATATTATATCTATGTCTATATAGATATAATATATCAGTTTCAAGCTCCTAAAAGATTATAATCAAGAAAAACTGCATAAAAAATACAAACGCAACAACAATAAGCGATGCATAACCACCCACCACCTGGTGGCTGGATCACCAATAGCATGGGATAAACAGCAATGGTATTCACGCAGGCTATAGAGAATTAAATGAGAGCCTCTTAAATAGGGACTATGCTAATCTTAAAGAATCCTGCAGACCAGTGCTTTTCAACCTTTTTTCCATTAGTGGACCCCTAAAAAATTTCTAAAGGAGGTGCGGATCCCTTTGAATTGTAAGTGTGGGTATTCACATACTTTTGATTGACCTTAGTCCTCTTTTGCAGATCCCATGGACATAAGCCCCCCAGGGGTCCGCAGACCACAGGCTGAAAATCACTGATGTACTAACATGAAGAGCTGTCAGGGCCTGTCCTGGCAGCGTATTACACGCCTTTCCAATCCAAGTCATTCAAATCATATTTTTCCCTGAATGTTATAGGCTATTAAGAAGTCGAACTGAAAATGTTGGTCTGGAGCCTCTTCAGTTTTTTTACAGAGTTTCTTTTTATTATAATCTTTTTAGGAGTTTGAAATTGTATATATATAAAATTATAAATAACGTATATATAAAATGTATATAATATTAAATTTTTGCTAATCTTCATTCTTTTCATGTTGCCGTATTTTGGAGCCTGTTGTCCCCCAGCAGAGATCGCTGGAGTTCAGATTCAGACACTTCATGGGAAATGATGTGCCAATCCCGGAGTGGGGGGGGACGACAAAAAAACGTTGCTGTAGCGGCACGCTCCCCGGTTATATGTCGCCGTAGCGGCACGCTAGTGGTGAAACCTAACCGCGCCACACACGGCAGTTACCACCCATACTGCACCACGCTTTAGTACTTCCAAAAGGAAGCTGGGAAGTACTAAAAGGAAGTACTAAAGCACGGCACCATAGCAACATCATCATATGACAACATGTAGATGCACCCGATTAAACCAAAAAATAAATAAATAATCATTTCCTGCTAAGGCATCTGGAAGCCCCGACCTCATGCTTCCCAGCTCCCCACACACCTGCGATCTGTGGCTAAGGGAGGAAAAATGATTAGAGGGAGAAACAGAAGAGCAAGGCTGGGCTCGAGGCTTGTCAGCCTGGGCTACCTGCTAGGATTGTGCCAGCCACTGAGGCCACTCCAGCCTGCTTTCACAGCAGCAGGGAAGGGAGGCAGGAAGTCACAGATTCACAGAAGTTTAGGGCTCACGAGATCGTTGGGTCCAGCCCCCTGCTCTGGGCAGGAAAGACTGCTGGGGTCAAATAACCCAGCAAGGTGTGCGTCCAGTCTCCTTTTGAAGATCCACAGGGTAGGTGCCTGCACCACCCCCACCGGGAGTCAGTTCCAGAGTGTGGTCCCACGAACCGTGAAGTTTTTCCTTCGATCCAGTCTATGGACAAAGTCACTCACCTTGCAGAAGGTACCGAGCAGACAGGTGGATATTGATGCTGGAGTGCAGGCCCGAGATGAGTTTGTAGAAGGCTCTTTTCTCCACACACACACCTGGAAGGGAAAAGGCACTGTTTAAAAAAAACAAAAATCAAGGAACATGGGTTGGAAATGTCCTTCCCCCATCACTAGAGAGAGAGACACAGAAGCATGTTTCTCTTTGCCAGCCACCACCCACCGACACAACAAGTCCAACCCCGCTACAGACCAAGCAGTCAAATCCATTACCTTTCAGCCACTTGTAAAAGGCATGCCCTGGAAAAGAACAAAAAAAATACCAAGCTGTCAGAAGTGCAATCACCTCGAGCACGGTATGAGCTTGTGGAAAGCTGTTCTCAGGGCACCACAGCCATGATGAAATCCAGTGCCGGGCTCAGAGGGTCCCACTGCCCCTCTGCTTGCTCCAGGCATTTCTTACAGCCCAGCCCTAGGTCCCGGGGTCACAGCAGGGTTGGTGCACAAGGCAGGGCCCTCACTTGCAAGCCACAGCTGCGGCCAGACTCCTGAGCTCGTGCGGGTCTGCAGAAGACTCTGCATAGGCACAAAGAGCCACCTGTGTCACTTGGATGGCAGGATCGGGGCCTGCGTACGTTTTGCAGGCGAGAGTGCAAAAGGGAGCAGAAGCCAGGAGCAGTGGCACAGCAGAAGCAGAATACCCAGTCCCGGAGGCAGAGGCTCGAGCCCTTTTTCCTTGCCGGGGGGAAGGAATATTCTTTCCCATTGTAAAAAAGAAATGGAGTCCCGGGGCCCTGCTGCTGCTGACGCAGTGTGGTGGGTGCTTTGGCCCCACTGGAAAACACAGCCCGACATGACTTAAAAGCAGCTGATAAGGACATTTGGCCAGACCCCAGGGCCATCTCACCCCACGCCCTGGCTCAACATGGCAGAGAGCTCTGCCATCTCCAAGAAGAGGAGCAAGCTTGGTCCAATTTCTAAAGGGCAAGATTTTCAAAATCCCCGAGTGACACGGCTCTTGGATGGAGCCTGGGCTCCCGTGGAGGCTCTGCGGTGTACAGCCCCCCAGCCACACACGGGGGAGCATCTTCTCATCAAAGTGCAAGGGGAAAGATGTGAAACATGAATGAAGATGTCATTTTTTTTGAACGGGAGACAGGGCAAATCAAGCACAGTAAGACCCAGGTGACTTGTGCTTGTGCTGGAATAGCTGTTTTGCGAGCTGGCTGCTGGGATAACATCTCGGACTGCGAATGAAGCAGGGGGGAGCAGTAAGGGAGGGAACAGTCCTGTATCCATGAGGGAAAATGCACTCACCTTCATCATCTGAAAAAGAGAGAGAGAGAGAGAAAGGTTACATGTCATAAGAATTAATTCCAGTTGCAAGTAGCAGTGAGAGCTGGCAAACTGCTCCAACAAGGGAACACGTGGCTTCAGCAGTGCTTAAAATGGTTCTGCAGGAGCCTGAGGTTATCACCAGCTGCTGCAGTGAAGACACAAGACGAGCAGAGCGGTTTTACACCTGCTGCCTCCTGGCAGCGCTACGGCCCTTTGCAGGTGACTGCTGGTGGACCCGTAGAGACCTGCTTTCCTTCCTGCAGCCTCCCTGCCATAGACCGTCTGCAGACCCTTGAGCACGTGACTCAGGCACCTATGCAGAGCCCGTCTCCTGTGGGTTAAGCAGTCCCAACCGCCGAGTGCCAAATTAGGCCCTCGCTTAAGATGCCTCTGTCACCTGATCTGCAAAACAGGACTCTCTGGCCTTCCCTCTCATCTGAATGCTGCAGCATTTCAGTCACTCCTCATCCGGGACACCAGCCCCATCAGAGAAAGCCCTGCTACCCAATGGCTCATCATAGATTTCATCCCTCTCCTCTGCTCTTTCTGCACCTTTTGTTTTATGTCAGGGACTAATCCAAAAAAAACCCACCATGGAAGATTTTGCCCACAGAATTTGGGTTCTGCTGAATCAAGCAGCCAGCTGTCATACAGCCCACCTGCTTTTCTTTGGACAATCTCACCCGTGTTAACAGTCAGAACAGATGTGTCGTCAGCTGCAGTGGGCAGTTCGTTAAGGATTCGGTGCCAGCACACACACCAGGGTTCGGGTTCAGAGGGCGGGACAGAGCAGTGTGTCCCAGAACGCAAGACACGGGACAGGGCATCAGAGACCTGAGGGCTAACCCCATGGCACTCCTCGGTGACCTGCAGCAAGTCACTTCACCTCTATGTTCCCTCCTTCTCAGCTATCCAGACTGACGCTTGAAAGCCAAACCTCCCTTCACTGGTTGTCACCATACAGCAAACCCTCCTAGTCTTCGCAGTATCAAATCTCAGATGTTACACACCAAGATGTGCTTCATCATGCCTTTTTACTGCACGCCCAATAACGAGCTAAAACATCCCTCTCCTTGCGTATGAAAACCAGTATATTTAGCATTCGTCATGAAGGCAATTAAAATCCACTGGCTGCAAAGGAGCTAGCCAGATGAACAAATGACTCACCTCTTCCAGACGCCAGAGGCCTTTTTACAGTCTGAGGCCTAAGAGAGAAAAATAATTTAAATAGGCGGTATAAATATGTATGTAATAAATAATCTCTTTGCTCTGTAATAATGTTTTATGAGTTCACGGAGGGCAAGTCGCCTGGAGAAGTTTAGAATTACTTTGCTGCCCAACCTCATTTAAAAAGGTGACCTGTAATATGGAAAAATGGAGTCGTGCCAGTTTTTGGTTTTCGTTTCGATGTAGTGAAAAAGGCAGCTTTGTAAAGTACTTTGAAGGCTAAAGATTAAAAGTACAATGCAAGTGGTAGGTGGCATCATTTGTGGTGTCATGTGTGTTCATGGCAAAGTTTGAACAGGAAAAGACATTGCACAGTAGCCTGGAAGTCAAGAGGGCCAAAAGGATACCACTGACTGTCAACAGATGCATTGTCCAATCACCCCCCACCATCCAAATTAAGAACTAGCTTAGAATCTGTAGGGGGAGTTTTCATCCCATCAGACCTATCGCTAACGAGCAGCACTTGCAAAATTAGTCTCTCAAGCCCTCCACGTACTTGAAACAGTTTTCCTCGTAAATGCTGTTCCAAATCTTCCAGGCATCCGGCCCTTTGTAGCCAGTGTAGCGTTCAGGATTCAAGAGTAAATCTACATACTCAGCATCAGGAGACTGGATGTCTGGGAAGCAAAGTTCTCAGTTAATGACAGAAGCAAACGAAGAAACATCACGCGCTCAGGGGCAAGCGCTGCTCCCTTACAACCAGTGAACACCACCGCGCTCCTTGAACAACCTCCTTGACATTGAAACCACAGGGAAAATGCGGTCTGAGAAAAGGGTCCAGAACCTGACTCTTAAACAACATTTCCATTTAGTTTCCATTTTTAACAAAGATCAACATTGCAAACCCCTTTAAATGTGTGCATGGGCACACAGGTTTTAAGATGTTTCTGGAGAGGTAACGACTCCTGTAATGAAACAGAAAAAGAAGTGTGCTCATGTCACTAAAGACAGAATTGCACTGTGTTGCTCCCACACAGGCCAGTTCTAGCCAGATGCAATTTCCCATCACTCAGTACTGCTACAGACAAATATTTTCAGTGCTAAAAGGAAAAGCAGTCACAGAATCATAGAAAATGAGGGTTGGCAGGGACCTCAGGAGATCATCTAGTCCAGAGGCTCCCAAGCCCCGGGCCATGACCCAGTACTGGTCTGCAGGAGATTCGGCTGCCGCATCGGCAGTCTGGAAGTGACCGGCATACTGCAGACTGGCAGCCACCCCTTTTTTATACTGAGTATAAAAAAGGGTTGGCTGCCAGTCCACAGTATGCCGGTCACTTCCAGTCTGCGGTATGCTGGTCTGTAGCTGGCCAGTCCGCGGTCTAAAAAGGCTGGGAACCACTGAAGTCCAACAAGTCCGTCTTGTTCCAACTATTACATAGCCAAGGATCAGGAAAAGTCATGCTTTACCCTCTACAGAAGCTCCTCCAAAGGATTGCTTTGCTTGCATTTTTTTTTTAAAGATTTAAACATACATGGTAGCGTGTCATGCACTAGCCTAAATTTCTATAAAGATGTTAAGCCTTTGTAATCGGCTTAAGTATTGTTACATCACTGGCGTATTGTTACAAAACCATTGACGTAAGGGCAGGTCCTTATACCATCAGCTTCGCAAAAGCTGTCCGAAGAGTCATCATGCTGGGTCCACTGGAGCATAGCCTTCTGGGCTTCCTCACTGCAAGGGATAAAGCAGCACCATTTTAGAGCGAGTCAGGAGTAACTTTTCTTCGAGACAATCTTAACTTTAATGCCTTGAAGCTGCAGCAAAGGAGGTTTTGATTGGGTATCAGGGAAAACTTCTTCAGTGCTAGCAGAGCGAGGCAGTGGAACGGATGCCTGGGGAAGTTATGGACTCTTCATCACTGGAGGTGTCCGAGGAGAGGCTGGACAGCCACTGCCTAGGCATAGCCCTGCCTGTATTTTACTCTGGATATTTCCCATACTTCTGGGCTTTGCTGGTTGCCACATGGGGCTTAGAGGGATTTTTTCCCCCTCCTGCTGCTACATGTTTTGGGATTTTTTTTTTTTAAAGCATACCTCAGGGGCATTGGGTGTTGGCTGCAATCAAGGCTGGGAATTTTGACTGAGCTGTGCCAATGCTCCCGCTTTCCAGGGACTTAAACCTGGAGGCTCCTAGCTAGAAGGTCTTGCCCCTCCACTCAGGGTCAGATCAATGCCGTATTTGAGGTCAGGAAGGAATTGGACCCCGTAGTCAGACTGGTACAGACTGGGGGGATTTTTGCCTTCCTCTGTAGCAGGTGGCACAGCCTCCGCCTGGGATCTCTTGAGCGTATTTTAACAAGGTCTGCAGCAGCCACTGTGGTCCCCTTGCTTTAATTATGGCAGATTAGGGTGTTATGTCTTGCACTGTGTCAGGACTGACTGTGTGGTTTTGCTAGGAGATTAGACAATCACAGAATCATAGATAATGAGGGTGTGAAGGGACCTCAGGAGGTCACATCTAGTCCAACCCCTGCTCCAAGCAGGACCAGCCCCAACTACATCATCCCAGCCAAGGCTTCGTCTAGCTGGGTCTTGAAAACCCCCAAGGATGGAGATTGCACCACCTTGCTGCAACTGGAGCCCATTGCTCCTTGTCCTGTCATCTGCCCCCACTGAGGACAGTCCAGCTCCATCCTCTTTGCAACCTCCCTGCAGGGAGTTGAAGGCTGCTATTAAATCCCCCTTGGTCTTCTCTGATGCACAATAGATTGGTATAGAAGGGTATGGACATGACTGATCCTGCCTCAGGCAGGGGGTCAGTCTAGATATGACCTCTTGAGGTCCGTTCCAGCCCTACATCTCTATGACTCTATAATTTATGGAAGGGGAAAGAAAACTATACCTCAAAGATCTATTAACAGCCCCAAGTCGTTGAGCTTCTTCACATTCTCCAGCAAGGTTATGAGCTTCTTCCGAATACTAGGGTGCAAAGGGAGAGGAGGGGAAAAAAGCCATTTATTTAATTTGGAAGTCTGCAGAAAGGATTGCATAGCATTTCCAAAGATACTGGTTACTTGGGACTCACCATTCAACCTTAACCCATAGTTCTGCGCAAGAGCGAGAATATTAATCTTTGTGGATGATTCACTAATGAAAAAAAGAATCCCCCAAATTCCCTCCTGGCAGGGGAGGGCCATCTGCTACAACCATTTCTGCATGTGCCAGACCTTTAAAAAGGGACAATATTCTAAATAGCAACTGTCAGGAGAAGCAGGGCATTTGGGGTTTGGGGTCACTGGGTATCACTCTGATTCGTGGCAATAAGCAGAGCAGGCTGTACCATCCAGGCAACACGTACCTTATGGCTGGCAGATCTAATTCCATCAGGAACTTCATCCTGAAACACAAGGATAAAGCTGAGACATTTTTCACTGTGAAATCATGCAGTTTTTTTTTTATTTTAGTCTATGAAAACATTAGGAAACATTTAGAAAACTTTAAAGGGGAAGCACAGGTTTCTGTTCAGATATGGACTGTTGGCTCTTCCCATGTATTATTAAGCAATAACCTTCAGGCCTACTTTTCATTTATACTGCACTGGTCTAATGGAGTAGAAGGGCTTTAGGGCACAAGAATGAGGCCCATCTGTAAGAAGAGAATAAAAATACTTCTTATTCAGGTACTTAGGTGCTGAGGGCCGTAGAAAAGCCAACAGGCAAATATCCATGTTGCCTTCAAGGTGAATTGATCCAAGTCAAAGTGCCTAAAATCTATTATTTAAATTGTATTTTAAACCAGAAAGGGAGAAATCTCTATTTAAATGATCAATTTAACCTGGGTTTGAATTCATTTTTAAGGGTTTTTTTCACCCTAAGAAAGGTGAGTAACAATTAAAACACTGATTTGCAATTAAATATGGGTGTAACACTAGATGCTTCTTTTTGGTAAGTAGGAGGATTCACTCCCACATATTTTACATTTTATTTACACAATTATATAACTTAACATATACGATTTTTTTCAGATTCTCAATTTTTACATTTTTATGGCATCAGAAAATGGTGAATGCCTTTTTAATTAACAATTCATTTATTTACTTGGGCATTGTTTCAAGCTGTATTGAGAAAGGAATGGGAATGCAGTTAAAAATGCACAAAAATGACTTGTTAAGATAGTTTAATTAAGAAAACCTTATAATTGCTGGATATGGAAGCAAAGAATAAACCAGATTTGCTAAACACGGCGAGTATGATTTGTAGTTACTGAACTGAGTGTTTCGGATCATCGTATTCAACTTTTGGAACCAGTTAGTTTCATCCTCAATATTCTTTTCTAATCCATGAATAAAAATAAGGAAAGACAAATCATGATTTTGTCACTGAACAGACTAGTCACTGAAGGGAACTAGTCAGATAAACTGAAAACAAGAAACGTATTCTCTCGGGGCTCTGTTACAGCTCTCCGAGGCCGATTCCACACTTCATGTAACTCTGAAGTACCATGTCCACTGCCAGTGACCCCCGCTTAGTTAATGGGGGTGATTTTCTTTACAAAACTGTTCAATTCTTTTTTTAATTTAATGTAATCTATTTTGCCAAAGTGCAGTTAGTTTGTATCTTAACACAGGCTGTACTACACCTGTATATAATTAAATGTGAAATTAGTTTAAAAAAAGAAAAATATGTTTAAATTGAAAAAGTGGATTTTTAATTTTTAGATAATGATACTTGTTACCACTGTGATTGCCTTTTGGGAAGGTAGGAATACAGCCGAACCTAGTGACCAGGTAGGAGAAAGGAAAAGGTAGCAGAACACCCAGAACGCAGAAGCAAGTCATACTTCTGTCTCTAGGTCAATTGTTTCTAGTGGTCTAACTCAAACCTTTCCACACCATATGTGAGAAGGTACAACATGGTTATCCCAGGAAGAAATGTCACTTCTTCTTCTAAGAAAGATGACTGAAATGCACAGCATGCTTTCTAATTATATAGGAAAATAAAATAAACAAATGGGCGCATCTACACGTGCATTAACACGCTTTCGTTAATGCATATTAAATTTAGTACCTCCCGGCATTTATACATGTGCACTGGGAGTGGCGGGGAGGGGGGCAGGGGGCGCACTGTAATTAGGGCAGCTCCAAGAGCTGCTCTAGTTAAAGCGTCTGGAGTATCTCGTGTATCAGCATCCCTGCACTTCAAAATGGCTATAAGCTTGTTGAATGAGCTGTAGATAAAGTGCCCCGCCACCAGTCTGAAGCGCAAGGATGCTGATACATGAGACGCGGGAGCCCGCCGGAGCGCGGTAATGACCACACTCCAGCAGATGCGATTAATCAAGTCTGCTCTGACGTGCTGGAATTGTACAAGCCTCCCTGCTCGTGTCCAGGCACCCTCCGTTGTCAGGTACCAGGCAAATGCACACTAGCCTGCCTTAATGCCCATTAACTAAAGGGCCTGGTTTTTAAGTGCTGCTGAATGCGCAGTTGCTTATTTTAATGCACATTAATTAAATAGCATGATTTTTTTCAGCGATGCTTTAATATACATTAAAGTAGGCTTCCAGTACTGCTGTGCACCTATGAGCCTATACGTTTTTGTACACTGCAGGGACCAGGAATGCTGACGGTTGTGCTTGATTTCTGTCTGTGTCTTTCCTCTTGTCCTCTAAAAATCATCTAGAGAACAAGAAACAGGTCAGTGAAAGGCTCTTTGTACTTACAGACTCGCAAGGCTTTACTGCACAGTCCCTTATTCCACAGTGACTGTTGTCTGTCCAGAAAGGGCACGGCTTCTTTAGGTTGACCTGCAAAGGAAACATTGAACTGGCCATTACACACGTCCCCAGAGCCAGGCCAGGTCTCTGAGCAGCAACCTAATGTGAGAACCCTGGTCATCTTGGGAGTAGATGCGACTGCTAACTGCTTTAAATGGATCTTCTTTAGGCTGAGATTCACCTCTGTGCCCAGGCTCGAGCCTACACCTCCTCTTCCGAGAGCTCCTAGGATGCGGAGCCCATTGTGATGGCTCTCTGGCTAGGGATGAACTTTACTCCGGGGGAAAGCCTTCTAGAGGAAAAGTGTTAACCCCCCGCACAATGTTCTTGGTCATGACAACCTGGGCAAAAGTCACCAGAACCACAGTTCTGCAAACCAGCCTGAATTTGACCAGCGGGCTGAAGGTTTCAGGGGCATCACTGGGTTTTCCTAACCAAAGTAAAATCTCATGTTTATGGCCTGTCTAATGTGCAACAGAGCCTCAAGTGACTCCTCTAAGAGCCCTTACTCTGACTCAAAACACCGCCATCCAAGTAGGACTCTTAACACAGTCCTAGCATTTAACCATCTCATTAGAAAGGACAGCACTGGACAAAACGGCCTAATACTCATCCACCAAATGAGACTGCACTGCCCTGGTTGAATGCAGAATCCTAGATTGAACCTTCATCCCAGAATGAAGCTGGGATCCTATGACCCCAGCTGACTTCCTGCCCTTTGGGCGGGGGGCTGGACTCGATGATCTTCCGAGGTCCCTTCCAGCCCTGATGTCTATGAAATCTATAGAACTGGGCCATCTCTGCTGGAGAAGAGAGAAAGGCTCTCTCTCATATCCGTGCAATCCCAGCACTTCCAAAGAGGTTTCATGAATACAAATGTTGGAAGAATTTGCTCCGAAAAAATAAGTTTACTAAAGCTGTCAATTAGTGAGGGCTGACAGGCTGCTTATACACATGCTCCGGGCTGGGGAGGGGCTGTTTTAATCAGTGTGGTTCCCTGACAGCCACTCTAATTAAAACAGCTCACCATCACATGTATTAAGCACCCTGCCCCCCATGTTTTAAAATGAGGACAGCAACTAAAGCTCATTCAAGGAGGCTTACTTAAAGCACCACTGTGGTCATTTTAATGGGAGTGGGGGCACTTAATACATGCAATGGCGAAGCGATTTGCTCGCGTTCTAATTAGAACATGGAACAGACTCAATTAATTGAGTCTGCTCATTCGAGTTCTCATTAGCACATCTACAGGCAGTCATAGTGACCAGCTCACTGGGTCACGTTCACAGCTCTTTGGGAATCCGGCAGACTCTTTAGGAAACACAGATTCTTTTATCCCGCTTTTACCACAACAGATTAGATTTGCAAGCCTGGCTTAGCCACAAAAAAAATCTTCTTGCTTTGTCCAAGACCTTAAGAAAACAATAAAACACTTAAAAATTAATCTACGGCCTCTGGGGAGTCTATTTGAAAACCAGGGGGCTTCAAATTAAGACTCCCCTGTGAAAATAAAACGTAGAATTGCTGAACACACTCATAAAATTGAAAAAGACTGGATGCAAGAATGCCTGAATTATAAAGACAGGGCAGTGGCAGTGCCTTGGTCCCTCTGTTTTACCTGTGACAATTTAAAGGATGCCTTTGACATTTCAGCCATTGCACCTGGTAGTTGTGTCTGAGGGCAGTTCAAAAGCTTTTAAGCACAGGTTTGGCAAACACTGGTCTAGGATGGGAAAGACCAGGGTGATCTAGATGGCCTCCTGAGGTGCCTTCCAGCCCTGGTTTTCCATGAGTCTCACTTGCAGGGATAATTTTAAAACAGCCCCACACACCACTTCTCTTGTTCTAATGTATTTCTGGCAATGAATAAATTTGTCTATGAAAAATACCTTGTAGTATTTAAAGTACTCGCTTTCCAGAAGCTCGTTCAGTCGAGGAAAAAGCTTGTAGTTGTTAAAAGCATCAATGGTTTCAACATCACAGGTGCAATCATCTAAGGAGCCAGTGACCTGTTGAATAAAACAAGATTATATGAGCAAAGTACAGGATCTTTTCAAAAACCATGCGCAGAATCTTAATAGGGAATCGTAGTCCAAAGTTTCTACCCCCTTTTCCAGCAAGGCCACCTATTAAGTTTAGGCAGAAGGCAAGGCAGGGTGGCACCTTAGAAATTAACTGATTAAGTTAGTTAAGTTTAACTGAATTAACCAGCATTAAACCCTGCTGTACTGTTCCTTCAACACATCACTGATGTCCTGCCTCGCTCCTGCAGCTGTATAGCTTGGGGACTACACATCTGCTTGGAAGCATCCCCGGCCCAAAAACTATTCCTGTCTGTAGAAGAGCTGACATTTCACGAATGCTTCACTTTTATTTAACTGTACGTTCTCACTAAACCTTTGAATCAAGTTTTTTATGCGCATACTATTGTCTTATCTCTCTAACAAAACACAAAACATAAATGCATTCCCTTTGTTACTTAGCACTTATATGTATTTATATAAATATAAGGTATGTATAAATATATCAAATGTAGTTTATATACACACGACACACGTTATATATATGTGCGCGTATCTATATTATACACACATTGTACATATGTATTGCGTGTGTATACATTTTTAGTCTATAAAATGCTAAGTAGCAAAGTCAGTGTATTTGTTTAATACAGTGATAGGACATTAGTGCGTACATAACAAAAATTGGTTCAAAGGTTAATTGAGAGCCTACGTATAAATACAAGGGGAAGCAGTCATGAAATGTCAGCTATTCAACAAACGCAATTGTTTTTGGAACAAGGGGGAGGAATCCAACAAGGTAAAGCTGAGAACAGGAAGTAAGAGAATCGTAGCAGGTGATTGTCTGGATCCTTAGATGACAGCTGTCTCGGTTGTATTTCAGTCTTGGCAGAAAAGGCGCAGAAGGCAGGGTGGGGCTGCACCTTTATAGACTAACCAAATAAGACATATAGAGAGAGCCCAAGCTATTGAGAACCCGAGTTCACTTCATCAGATGCTGCAAAAAGGACAAGGTGTATAAAGTGGAGCGAGTGACTACAATATAACAGGAGGGAGATGGAGGGGGGCTGCTGTGAGAGGTATACAAACACAGAACCCAGAGAAACAAGGAAAAGGCCCAGTCATTCGGAGGAAGCCGGGTGTTAGGGTGGATTAAGCAATAACAGCATCACCCTTGGACCTCCCAACAGTTAAAACAAGGTTTCATCATCTCAAGCAACACTTCTGCAGCTCTTTAGTCGATTGAATCAGAATCAGACTCTCTACTAGCCTCAGAGGTCAATCTGGCAGCACAGCCCTCAGCTCAAAGCCGGCACTGCTTGCATCAGTCCAAAGCAACAGCAAGGTGGGAGATATTTAAAAGCAGCCGTGGCTGTGGTCTGCCCACATGTACACTGCCAGCTCCACGGGGAAGTTGCACAATGCCAGAGACGAGTAAATAGCGAGACAGGCACTTCCCCCTCCAAAGAGCCTCACAAACACATCTCAGGAGCTGTCCCCGGGCACTCGGCCCTTTACATCTTGCTGTCCGGGACAGTGGATTTGGACAGGACAGTGCAACCTGTGGCAGTTCGGCATCCTCCAGTGTGAAGGGCTGTTACAGTTTTGGCTGGTTCAAGGACTTACAGCCCAGATAAACGGCCGTGATCCACACTGCCAGTTTACAAAGCAAATATCCAGGTGATGCTTGCTAATGTGTTATTAGAGACTCTTCCCTTTGCCCTTCACCTTTCACCAAAAGGCTGCAAATCCCCAGTGGTACCGATTCACATGCAGTGCGCTTTGTCTGGTGCCACACTCCCAGGTCCTGCTCTCCTGTCCGCTCCCCCAGGAGTGCCGCAGGCAAAGGAGAAGACAAAGAGAAGCGGAAAATCTCTACAGACCGTCACCGTCAGCAGCGACTGCTGTGCCTTGTTGCGCTGAGGTTCAAGCGACTGCCAGCCGGTGACACAAAGCATGGCACAATGAAGAGGGGAAGATCTATAGCAGTGGTCCTCAGTCTTTGTGGGCTTGAGACACCCCTTAACAGACTCGAGGCTTCCCTTGGAAAATGCCAGCTCTTAATTTTCCCCTTTTGGGACCATCACAAACCTCCTCCGTGTGTTGCACTCCAAGTGCCAGCTGCATTCTCTGCCCTGCCTTCTCCAACAACTGCAACACAACGCCAGCTCATTTGAAAAATCATCCTGGGGAAGGGGAAAGCACAACAGAAGAGACTATGCCTGAGGGATGCAGGCCGTCTACTACAGAAAGGATGTGGACAAATTGGAGAGTCCGTGGAGGAAACAAAAATGGTCGGGTGGCTGGGACATCTGATGGATGAGGAGAGGCTGAGGGAGCTGGGTTATTGAGTCTGCAGAAGAGAAGACCGAGGGGGATTGAATAGCAGCCTTCATCTCCCCGCAGGGGGGCTGCAAAGAGGATGGAGCCGGGCTGTTCTCGGTGGGGGCAGATGGCAGGACAAGGAGCAATGGGTTCAAGCTGCAGCAAGGGAAGTTGAGGTTGGATATTAAGAAAAACTCTCACTAGGGGAGTGGTAAAACACTGGAACAGGTAACTCAGTGAGGTTTCAGTCTCCATCCTTGGAGGTTTTTAAGACCCAGCTCAACAAAGCCTTGGCTGGGATGATGTAGTTGGGGCTGGTCCTGCTTTAAGCAGGAGGTTGGACTAGATGTGACCTCCTGAGGTCCCTTCCACCCTCATTGTCTATGAGGTCCCTACCAACCTTTCTCTTTTCCAGACTAAATAAGCCCAGTTCCCTCAGCCTCTCCTCATAAGTCACATCCCCCAGCTCCTGAACCATTTTCTTTGCCCTCCAATTGGACTCTCTCCAATTGCCCACATCCCTTCTGTAGTGGGGGGGCAAAACTGTCTCACTAGGAGGGTTGCAAAGAACTGGAACAGGTTACTCAACAAGGTTTCGGCATCCTTGGAGGTTTTTAAGGCCCAGCTCAACAAAGCCTTCTAGGAAGCACTTGGGTAACATGCCTTGCACAATATCAAACAAAACAGCTGGAGATGCCAGTGGCTCGGATGAACTCTCCTCACTCTCTTCCTCTGCCCTCCAAACGGCAGGAAAGGCACAAAACACGTCCTTCTGGGATACAAGGTTAAACAGGACAGGGGGAAATTCCTGGAGCCCTTGGCCAACAGTCTTGGCCAGGCCCTGGTCATGCCTGAGGAAGGAGCCACGTTTACAACAAGTGCATTGTGTCTCACGACTTTGGAAATTGCTTTTCTCACAGTGACTATCGAGACAGCTCAACACAATCTAGGCTTGCTGAGCTGGAGAGCAGGGGGAAGGCAGCAAGAGCCCTTGAAAAGCACCTTTCTTCATCCAGAAGGCAGAGCAGGGATGCCCCTTACAGACTTGCTGCAGCAGAGATGCAGAAACTTGGGTGAATCCCAGCTCACTTCATCAGCTGCTATTTTTTGGTTACAAAACTGCAGCTCTTGCCCCAGGTTTTGCATTCATTTCTGAAGCTTCTCATT
Organism: Alligator sinensis; assembly: GCF_000455745.1. Taxonomy (NCBI): domain Eukaryota; kingdom Metazoa; phylum Chordata; order Crocodylia; family Alligatoridae; genus Alligator; species Alligator sinensis. The sequence continues at coordinate 1,824,223 of NW_005842121.1, forward strand.
CCACTACCGGATTTGTGTCGCATGTAGCAGGGGGTGGCCTCATGGCACCACAAAGGGAAACCACAGGCACCGGTAGTTTGCATGGCAAGCAAGCACAGAAGTAACAGCACAGCACTCAAGCTTATCAGGCCATCTTACTTGGTCTTAAAAATCATTAACCTGCTCATCCACTTCCCCAGACTGGTCCCATTTGCATTTCAAAATCTTCACATGCTGCTTCCTTGGAAATGACATATGCTTCAGCCAAGGGAGGGGATGTCTCAGCTGTCTGCTCAGAGAAAAAGCTGGATAAAGAGAGCAGCGTAGGCGCCTTTCTAAGGGCATTCTGGTCTCACTGGCATCCTTGTAAGATATCACATCTGCATATCAGTGATATGCATCCAAGCAGCATCCGCACCTAATATTGTTTGTATTAAACTTCCTTTCAGCCGCTCTAAACACCAGTTCAGTCTGACCCATTTTAGTCAACAACGTGGCTGGTGCTGAACCGGTCCCTTTGGGCATGGGCGACCTTCTGAAATTTCCCGGAAGCCACGGAGCGAAGCAGTATGGATACCTACTGCAACTCAGTTCAGAATAGCATTAGGGCAAAGCTGGGCCATGCAGCAGTGCACAACGTGTTGGCAGGGGTTGTGTAGGCACATGGAGTCCTACAGCCAAATTCTGGATCAAGTCAACTGGATCAAGTCAATGGCTGGATGTCTAGTTGGCCGTTGGTATCAAGCGGTGTGCCCCAGGGGTCGGTACCGGGGCCAGTTTTGTTCAATATCTTCACCAATGACCTGGAAGATGGCATGGAGTGCACCCTCAGCAGGTCTGCAGATGACACCAAGCAGGCAGGAGTTATAGATATACTGGAGGGTGGGGCTAGGATTCAGAGACCTCGACAAACTGGAGGATGGGGCCAAAAGACATCTCATGAGGTTCAATAAGGATAAGTGCAAAGTCCTGCACTTAGGACGGAGCAATCCCATGCAGCGGTGCAGGCTGGGGGCCAACCAGCTGGGCAGCAGCTCTGCAGAAAAGGACCTGGGGGGACAGCGGACAAGAAGCTGAACAGGAGCCAGCAGTGTGCCCTTGTGAAGAAGGCTAACAGCATCCTGGGCTGCATTGCCAGCAGATCGAGGGCACCAATTCTTCCCCTCTATTCGGCACATCTGGAGTCCTGTGTCCAGTTTTGGCCCCCCACTACAGAAGGGATGTGGACACGTTGGAAAGTGTCAGCGGAGGGCAATGAAAACGGTTGGGGAGCTGGGGGATATGACTGGTGAGAAAAGACTGAGGGAAATGGGCTGATTTAGTCTGCAGAAGAGAAGACCGAGGGGGATTGAATAGCAACCTTCAACTCCCTGCAGGGGGGCTGCAAAGAGGATGGAGCTGGACTGTTCTCAGTGGGGACAGATGACAAAACAAGGAGCAATGGGCTCAAGCTGCAGCAAGGGAAGCTGAGGTTAGATATGAGGAAAAACTTTCCCACGAGGAGGGTGGTGAAGCAGTGGAACAGGTCACCCAGAGAGGTGGTGGAAGCTCCATCCTTGGAGGGTTTTAAGACGCAGTAGACAAAGCCTTGGCTGGGATGATCTAGTTGGGGCTGGTCCTGCTTTGAGCAGGGTGGTGGAGTAGATGCGATCTCCTGAGGTCCCTTCCCACCCTCATTGTCTCCGATCCTGTGAACACCTCCTATTACAGCTGCTGCTGATGCCAGCAGACTCAGCGAGAGTCTATTAACGTTTCCATTTCACTGTTGCTGCAACTAAGCTGACCTATTTCAGGGGAGTTAGAGGTATCTGGGATCAAAACATCCTCGCCCACAGAGCCGGCTCAAGGGGCACACCCAAACGCAGGTGTAGTCTTTGTTCTGGAGGCCACCTGCTTTCTACATTGCTATGTGGATTTCCATCCCCGTGGTAGCTTTACCTGCTGCTGTGGGGTCTTTAGCCGGCGACTTGTGCTATTTCCGTGGGTCTCTCCGGCGCTTCCTTTGATAGCAGCCGTACGTTAACATATGCTACGGCATATTGTTCCCACAATAGGTGGTGGCTTAAGAAAACAAATATTTATCTGGATCCTAAATCCAGAATAATTAGAACAGTTGCTCAGGATGAAACATAGATACTGATTCAATCACAAACATGCACCATATGCTTTGCAGCTCTCATGAATCACTGAGCTAAGCAGCCGGGATCTGTTCCAGTCCCCCAGGAAGGGGCGTGCCAGCGTGGCATGAGGCAAGAGGGCAGGACTGGCTCTGCCTTGCTCAAAGGTGACAGCAGGTACCTGGCCAGGAAGCCTGACCTGACAGCGCTGAGCGCTGAGTAAGCTCTGGAGAAGGCAAACAGCAGCTGTGGCACGCCTGTCTCGTTAACGCCCCCATGCCAGGGGAGCTGCACGATGGGTGGGCATCACAGGGCAGTACATCACGGTGCAGGTTGGCGTGGAGCTCCAGGACCTGCAAATCCTTCTATGTCTCCACTGCTCCCCTGCCTGCTTCACCCCAATCCATAGCCCTCCCCTCTCACTCCACCTGCTCTCCCTCCTTTCC
>NW_005842121.1:1826795-1830619 GCF_000455745.1 Alligator sinensis
CTCCCCCTCTCCCTTCCCAGTCCCTAACGAAGTCAGTGCTCAACTCCCACCATACTGGAATCAGACCACACATCCCGACCCTATCAAGCTAGGTATAAAATACAGTGCGCGTTACCCTGCCGTTCCCACGTGCAGCTAGATTAGAAAGCAGGACCACCTCAGTGGGTCGAGAGATGAGCATCCTTTAGGCCATACTGGCTGAAAGGACTGCTATCTGCTCCTTCCCATCTGCACCAGTCCTCTGTAGTCTTCCTGGCAGCAGTGCCCAGCTCTTCCTGCTTGCCATAGCACTCTGGTTAGGGGCCACATATCATCTTCTGTGAGTATTCAGAGCAGTGAGCTGCTCACGGCCAGAGGCCCACCCTAAGAAACATGCCAGGGGACGTTTTAGAGTGCATTTGCAGGAAGGATTTGCAGCTCTTTCGAGTTAGAAGCTGCCCCCTGGTCCTTTGCTGCCCTACCCTCTCTGCTGAACACTGGCAGAGGTGAATTCCTGCCTCGGTGGCTCAAGGAAGGGTTAACATAATAGGAACACGAGGAGGGCTGATTTCTGCAACCAGAAAACACTCGACAGCTATTACGGCTGAAGAGGCAGATGCTCTCGATACGCCTCCTCTCACCTCTGTAACTTGGACAAAATAACCCACAACCACGGAACAACCTCTATGTGGTAGGTAGTCAGTTTAAAGTAACACAAGGATGTTCTTTTTCACCCAGCATGGAATTAAAGTTGCTGCCAGATGTGGTGGAAGTTTAGCCAGATGCAAAAAGGGATTGCACACGTTCTTGGAGGGAAGGGGCATTGGTAGCTATTGAGCACGGGAGTGGAGATACAGCCTCTGAATCAGAACTCCCTAGACCTTAAATGCTGAAGGCTGCAAGTAAGAGAGGAACAGTGAGAAAAACCCCTGGTCAGACCCAGGTCACCCTCCCTTGCAGCATCCGGTCTCTGCCCCTGCGTGACACAGGAGCCCAAGCAGGATGGACCTATGGTCTGACCCAGGTAATGGCAGTTCTTATGTTCTTACATGCGACTAACCCCGTAACAAGCCTAGACCTACTGCCAAACAGCTACAGCATCTCCCGGCCTGTAAACAACACAGGTGCAACAACTGCTGGGAAAACTGATTCACAGTCGATTAATGAATTAATGCACCAGTAAACCGGAATACTCGGGCAGAGGACGAGCTGCTTGCAAAGTCACAGTGGACACGCTAGTATGACAGATGGAAACATATAACATCATGCGAAATAGTTCAGTGAGTTTAAAAACAGATGGATTTCTAATAAAAGTCTCAGAACTAGTTAGTGGTGGTGCTAAAAGGCAGGAAGAACTAACATAGCTGTCAAGACCGGGATCAGGCTACGGTCCCCGTCAGGGAGTGCAGAGCTCAAGGCCGGACTGGCATTTGATTCTGCCTCTGAAATGTTGCTAGTGCAGCTCCACGACCATAGGAAAGATCCTCACCAGCATGCCCACTGCCAGCCAACCAGCACATAAAAGACATTCCCTCTCCCTGTGTAATGTGCTGCCAAGTTTCACTTGAATTTAAAGGTGAAAACATTTGTGACAAACTTGGCTAGAAAAGAAATACTTCGCTACAAGAGGAGACACCCAAAAGAAAAACAATGGCTCTGGAGAGTTCAGATGCATGAAGTACAATGTAGGGATGTGCCAGGTTAAGCTGTACTTACATTTATGCTGCTAATGCATGACAGTCAACGTTTAACAGTTAACATATTTTTTGAAGCATGGCTTGTGTTCGGTAGGGGGGAGTTAATTGTATCAGGTTTTCAAATGGTATTGTGTGAATTATTGTATGGTTTACTGATCCTACAGAGTGTGGCAGCGCCGTGTCCCTCAACCTGGCTTGTCCACCCCGTTGCACCGGAGCGGTGCGACCCTCAACCCAACACATAGGTATGTGTTATCAGTTAAACAGCTAACCGATATAATTAGAAGAGCTGACGTGGCTTATTTCTTCAACAATATTTACATCCCTAGTACAATGCCAGTTCTTCCTACTCAGAGGCAAATAAGAACTCAGCAGGACAAAGCGCTACTTCACTGATCTGTTCCTACCACCCAGCTTCTCATTTGCATTATGGTTGCATATATATTTTTTGTGCTAACAAAAAAATAGGACAAAGCAGGCCTCTATGCGGTCAGATAGGCAAAACATCTTCAAGATTAAGGCTCAGAAAGCACATTGTGTTTTTCAGCGGACAGGCTTATCTCAGACATCTGACTGTCGAAGTGTACCGAGGTCCCCAGACGGAAAGTCGAGGCAAGTCAGTCCGGAGGCCGCTGTGACACCTTAGATGCTTTGCATCACTGGTGATTCTTCAAGCAAAGTGGCGCCCATCTCCTCTCCAGGTATGCATGGCCATTGGCTCACGGGGAGCTCATCCGCCCTTTGACAGGCCTTGTTTTTAGTCCTGCTGCGTGTCCACACACCCCCCTCACCCAGGTTAGCCTGGGGGGCACCACTTTACTCGCCGACAACCGACCATGGAACAGGTTGTACCAGTCAGTCTACATGGTACCAGATAGCAGACCACAAGAGGCCTGGCTTGACAGACCAGATAGGAAGTGGTATTGTGCAACTGCCCATTTCCATCCTTCCTTTATTTTCTGTCCATAAAAAAGGGAAGTAAATGCAAATCCTGCTCTTACCACATGGCAGTTACAGGATGTAAACACAGGTCAGGCAATGAAAGTATCCCGCTGCAGTCTGATGCCCCGGTTCTGCAAACAAGCCCACAGGAACCCTCTGCGGGCCCGGGGTTACCTGCAGCACCTGTTCGTGCGGATCCGCTTGCAAGAACCGGTTCCCACCAGGCTCGTAAGCCATACTTCCACGACCGCTTAGGCTGGTCAACCATCACTTAAGCGCAGCAGGCCGGGTCCTCAGATAGCATAAAGCTGCATAACTCTAGCAACGCACCGTATGGGAGAGTTAAAATGCCAGCAGAAACCTGAATTGATCATGACATGCCTAACCAAGGATCAAGGCTCGTGGTGGAGGTGATCTCTTTGGTCAGACCAACAAGAGTTTTGCAAAAAAAAATTATTTAACTGTAATTAAAGCCTTTTTTTTTTTCCCGCAAAAGTCTTGTTGGTCTGACCAAAGAGATCGCCTCTCTTCTTTGGGGACGAACAGGCACCGGACTGTACACGGGACCAACAAACACCCCTCCAGATCACATGTGCCACATGCAAGATCCAACTCAGATGCCAGCCAGGTGAGTCTTGAAAGAGATCCCCTCTACCAGGAGCCCCAGCCAATGAATCTTGAAAGAGATCCCCTCTACCAGGAGCCCCAGCCGGGCGAATCTTGAAAGAGATCCCCTCTACCAGGAGCCCCAGCCCGGCGAGTCTTGAAAGAGATCCCCTCTACCAGGAGCCCCAGCCGGGCGAGTCTTGAAAGAGTCCCCCTCTACCAGGAGCCTTGCAGGCCGCGTCACAAGAAGGCAGTCGATTAAACAAAGGATCCGCGTCCGGCTGAACCAGCCGCCCAGTTATGACAGCCGGGTCAGAGAAGTGCGGCGAGGAAGCCGGAGGAGAGGCCAGCGCTTACTCTGCTCGTGGGGAAGTGCCTCCTCCTACGTGCCGGGCTGCACCTCTCACTTCCCCTGGCTCTTTCCTCCCCCTGCGGCTCTCTCCTGAGCAGCAAGGCAGGGGAATTAAAACCCCAAAAGGCATGTCTAAAACCAGAAACGGCGGCTGCGGAGCGGAGGCCGTGGGGCTGGCTCCAGAAACCCCATCTCCGCGTGTGTTTCGTCCGGCCGCACCTCAGCGAGCCCAGCTGGCTCTGCCGGGT
>NW_005842121.1:1830932-1834267 GCF_000455745.1 Alligator sinensis
CGGCTGGCACCCGCCCAGGCAAGCAGCGCCCGCGGCGCTGGACCCTTCCCGAGAAGCGCGGGCCCCTCGCTTCCTGGCCACGGGAAAGATGCCGGAGCAAGGAGAGGCGTTGGCAGGTCACATCCCCAGGCAGGACCGGCCAACCCATAGTGTGAGCCGGTGGTTTCCCACCTGCCGGAGATGGCAAGCCTGGGCGTACTCTTCAAAGGGGCCCACGCTTCCTTTGCGCCCGCGGCGCTGGACCCTTCCCGAGAAGCGCGGGCCCCTCGCTTCCTGGCCACGGGAAAGATGCCGGAGCAAGGAGAGGCGTTGGCAGGTCACATCCCCAGGCAGGACCGGCCAACCCATAGTGTGAGCCGGTGGTTTCCCACCTGCCGGAGATGGCAAGCCTGGGCGTACTCTTCAAAGGGGCCCACGCTTCCTTTGGACATGTTTTAGGGGGCCGCAAATGAAAAAGAGGTTGAGCTAAACTCTATGTAAGGGGGTCGTCACGCACAGACGTGACCCCCGCAGGTGCTGCGGGTCAAGCTGGGGAACCGGGCAGCCGAGGTGCTGCTTCTAGGGGATGCTGTCATATACGTGATGTAGGGGGGCTACACAGGAAGGCAACCCCCCAGTCCATACCAGTCTGAGCAGGGGGGGAATCCCTCCCTGACCCCACATGGCGCTGGTCTGACCCTGAGCGGAGGGGCAAGACCTAGACGGTCCACGAGAGGTGGGATAGGCAGGCAGAGCAAAACAGGGGGCTGACTAACACCCCTTTGCTCTTGGGATGGGAGATGGACGCGTGGAGGAGCAGTGGATCATAGGTGTGGACGCGGGCTTGGGGGTCATCTGGTCCAATCCTTGCATGAATGCAGGGATGCTATTTTTAAACTACCCCTTTGAAGTGCTCATCTAGCCTCACCTTGAAAGCCTCCAGGAAGGAGTCCACGACTTCCTCGGGGAATCTATTTCACCGCCCCATTGCTTGGAACGTGAGGAAGTCTTTCTCGGAAAGGCAGGTCCCTGAACACATCGTTGTTGAGCCAGCACAAGCCTGCTCTGAAGAGCAGCCTGCGAAAAGCAACATTGCACAAAATGAGTAATTCTCGGAGCACCATTCACCTGATGTGACTGAGCGGTGATGCAGCCTGATTTGTCCTGATGGCTCCATAGAAATAATAGCTTCCTTACGGCTTACCCGCGATTGACACTTCCCTCTTCAAATTACAGTTTCTTCAGAATTACGTGACTAACGTCCTTGTCATAACATTTACCTGCCTTTGTGTGCTTCGATGGGCGACTACATCAAAACGCAGCTAATGCACCATCAAGGAAGGGAAGTATAAATACACCGTGATGCGTGCACCAGGAAGCTGAGACAGCAGGATTTCCAAACCAGGGGGCCTAATCGTAGGTAAACTGCATCCAGGTGAACACAACCGGGTCAGTTTTCAAAAGTGCTTCCTCCCCTTGCCGGCAGCCGGAGCGGTGCAGCACCCGTGATGCAGTCACACACACAGCAAATACAATTGCGGGCTACACCAGCAGGAGTAAGAGGTGCCGGCTGTGGGAGGTGATAGTACCACTCTACTCGGGCAGGTTAGGCCTCAGCTAGAGCACGGTGTACTGTCCATGTTTTAAGAAGGACGTGGAGAGCCTGGAGAGGGTCCAGAGCAGGGTGGACAGAATATGGCCCACAGGGCAGGCCGGATTCAATGTGCTAAGGGATTTTATCCGGCCTGTGGTCCCATCCCATCTACCCAGCCAAGCACAGCCTGCTCGCAGGGGTCCCAGTGTCCGTGGAGACCCTGCCTGCTCCGTCCTGCACCTGTGGCGGTGGGTGTAGGGACAGGTCCGGGCCGGATACAATCAATTGCCTACCCCGTGCCGAGCCAGATCAGCACCCCCCATCCCGCCAAGCTGGGCCAGGTCAGCACGCCCTGACCTTGCAGCAGCTCACCAAAATAATTGCCCAGCCCTGGTCAGGAGGATGGAGGGCAAGCTGTTCAGGACAGCAAAGTATGTTTTGCTCAGAGAAAAGGTGGCTGAGAAAGGGCATGATAGCAGTCTGCAAACATCTGAAAAGCTGCCATAAAGAGGAGGGAGACCAGCTGTTCTCCTGCTGCAGACAGGACACCAAGGGATGGTTTGAAACTGCAGCAAAGCGGATTCAGACGAGATCTCAGAAAAAACGTCCTGCCGTCCGAGCAGTGAGGCAGTGGAACAGGCTGCCCGGGGAAGTCGTGGACTCCTTCCTGGAGGCTTTCAAGAGGAGGCTAGATGAGCACTTCAAAGGGGTAGTTTAAAAATAGCATCCCTGCATTCATGCAAGGGTCGGACCAGATGACCCTCAAGGCCGCATCCACACCTGTGATCCACTGCCCCTCCCCGTGTCCATCTCTCATCCCAAAAGGGAAGGGGTAGAAGTCAGTCCCCTGTTTTGCACTGCCTATTCCACCTCTCGTGGACAATATCTCACAGGGTTGCGAATCAGCATGGCACAACGGGGTTAACCTGTCCCCGAACCCAGTGGGGGATACTGCTGGCTGCATGACCCCTTCCCTAGAGCCCCCTCCTCAATTTCAGTGGATCATGGAGCAGCTGTGACCACGGGGAATCCTTGGGGCTGGACTACCAGGAAGGAGGAAGGTAGCTGTCACCCAGTGAGTCCTTCCCTCTCGCGTGTGACACAGAGGAAGTCCAGGGAGCGTGGCATCCTCGGAGCCGTGCTGCACCCAGCCAGCGGGCACTTTCTGGCCTGGCGGGAGAGCAAGAAGGCAGTGGGAAGCAAGACCAGCCTCCTTAGACCCCAGGCAGCCCCCAGAAAATGCCAGCTCTTCCTTTCCACTTGTGTTTTGACTCCAGAAAAATAATAGAGCAATTTTGCTGTTGCAAAGAGCTCAGAAAGGCCCCACCAGGTCCGGAAAGTTTTTAACAGCGTGGATTGCTGTTTGCAATGTCCGGGTTTGTCTCGTGAATCATGTTCGCGCACCTCCCTGCACGGACCTCGAAAGGCTCTCGAAGCACCCCGGGGGCCGCAGCACCCCGCTGGAGTCACCGCTGCGCGCTCTCGCGGGGGAAGCAGCGAGGATGCTACTTCCTTACGTAAACGGGGTGCAGCAGCCTAGCTGCGAGCGACCGGGAATGTAGCAGGACCAGGATTGTTTGTGATGCCTTCTATTGGCGCAGCCGTGCACTCGGGAGAGCTGCTGGGCAAGCCTTCGGGCATCAAGGGCTCTTCCTCAGGGCTGGGAAAGGAGGTGACAGATGGAGAAGCCTCCATGGCAGTGCAAACCACCTCCGTGTGCACACTACACAGCTGTTTGCACGCACAGCATCAGCGGGAGGCC
>NW_005842121.1:1835062-1838696 GCF_000455745.1 Alligator sinensis
CCCCATGACCTCACTGGGGGGTGGGGCTGAGGGGGGGGTCTTCCCCTTAGGAGGAGGTGGTACCTGGCTCCTCCCCATGATGTCACTGGGGGTGAGGCTGAGGGGGGCCGCTTCCCCTCAGGATGGGGAGGGGGAGGGGGGCAGTGACCTTGCCCCTGCCTGGATGTGGAGCTTGACGGACCCCCGTGTTGCCCCCGCAGTGCGCGAGCAGCTGAAGGAGCTCACCAAGCAGTACGAGAAGTCGGAGAACGACCTCAAGGCCCTGCAGAGCGTCGGGCAGGTGCGGCGGACGGGCTGCCCCAGGGCTTTCTCGAACGGGTCTTTTCTTGGGCTGCCTGTGCTGGGGGTGACGTCAGACAAGTTTTGGAGGTCAGGGATGCTGCCTCGGGCCCTGGAGAGCTCTGGGCGCCTATAGACGAGGCTGCTGCGACGTGCTGTGATCGAGTCTGTGGTAACTACCGAGCTCCAGCAGACTCCAGTGTCTTGTGTATCAGCGTCCCCATGCTTACAGATGGTGGCAGGGGTGCTTTAACTAAAACTCGGTGGACAAGCATTACTTCAAATGCCCCCACTGCCAGTTTTAAGCACAGGGATGCTGATACGCTAGCCGCTCCACACGCGTTAAGTAGAGCGTCTTTTGGAGCTGCTCTAATTCAAGCACCCCCTCAGCTCCTGAAGTATGTGTATCAGCACCCTCCGAAAGCTGAGGGAGAGCGTCTTGTGCTCAGCTGCCAGTCTAACTTTATCCCAGTGACATGGTTGGTCCAGTAAAAGACACCACTCTCAGAAGTCTTTGCCTCTCGCCTAATTTCCCAGCTATAGCAGCTACAGCATCACCCTATGCTGACTGCTATACAAGGGAGTGTAAAATAAATCATAGCTGAAGCAGAGCCTAGGGAAACAGGTAGTGCTTGTGGAGCGGCTGTTAATTGTTTTGAGGATAATTTAGTGTGCCCTATGCAATGTATCTATTCTACATGGCATATCTAATGGTATTTTTCCCTATTTCTCTTGTTTAGATTGTGGGGGAGGTTCTAAAGCAGCTAACAGAAGAGAAGTGTAAGTACAGGCACTTGCTTGAAATGTTGTCTTTCTAAAGTAAACCAAAAGGCCAGTGTGGTCACACGGTCTTTTAAATCACTGGATTTGCACAGCACTGTGAAAATTTTGGGCATGTCTACACAGGACATTTACTTTGCAGTAGACTAATAAGCTGCCCAGTAAATGTCATGCATTTACATGTGTGCCCCTATTAAACTAGTTCACAGCAGTGAACATGTAGACACTGCCCCGGTTGGCTGAGGCATGAGGGTGCTTTATTACAGGGGATACTTGCTGGCTTGCATCACACCGAAGCACCGTTATGCCCCAGTCAGCCCCTCCATAGCACTTTGAGCCAGGGGAAGCAGCCCCTGACTGGCAAGCTGACCCCTTTGGGCCCCCTGCCAGCTGGGGCTGCTTTGACCCAGCTCGACGTGCTGCAGTCCCGGGTGCACACGTTAAACAGTGCACCTGGAGCATTAAGCTTCTGAGTTATTTTTCCATAGTTTCTTTGCATTAATATGCACGTGTAGACATGCCCGTTGTGTGGTACTTGGTATTGCTCAGTAGCAGGGAGACAGGTGAAGGACAGTGTGTAAACTTGTTTTATATGTTCTTTTTTTTTTTTCTTCTAGTTATTGTGAAGGCTACGAATGGGCCACGATATGTGGTTGGCTGTCGTCGTCAGGTAAGCCTGCTTTACATGGATACTGTTAAATAGCTTGCTCTCATGTTAAATGATCCAGTTGCTTTGTCTCAGCAGTGTTTTATAAATTTGTACAGTTCTGTGCTTTCTTTGTTCACTTGTGCTTGGCCCCAGTGTGCAGTTTTCTCTGTACTGTAGTGATGGCCTGTGAAAGATCAAGAATATTGGACTTGAATAAGAAAGCAAAAAGGATACAGTCCAAGAAGTTTCTGGGGATTTTGAGATGTTTGATCCATCCCATCGATTTAACACCTCCCTCCCCATATCTCATCAGATGGTTTCTGCCCGTCTCAAGTGGTTGGAAAGGTTATGCCTCCACATCTAACCATAGAAGTGTGTACAACTTTGGTTTCCATCATGCTGTCCTTTCTAGTTGCACTAAACCTCCTGCCTGGTGCTCTAGGTCTAAGCCATGGACAGTTTTTCTTTTAATACTGTATTCTCAAAATCGCCCCATTGTGTATATTTTGTGATAATTACATAGCTTCTGGAAGAAAGTTATAAGCTTTAGTTATGTGATCTGGGTGCTTTCAGTTAAGGGTTGACTGTTGCTCATTTCAAGTTTTATACTGTGAGCCTGTGACGGGGCCATCATGTCACCATACTGACCCGCCCCTTTGTCTAGGGCAGTTTGCCCTGTTTCACCTGCCATGACTTGCTGTAAAATGGACCTAATGTAATAAGCAGAAGGCTGTCCATTTTAATGCCCTGATACCAAGGAGCGCTATCCACAGCTCCATACCACCCCTACGCTGTGGCTGATTCCTCACAGATGGCATCCAGATTATAATTAAACGTCCGGTCTAAGGCCGGGCAAAACTCGGTCCACTGTTGGTCCTCTTATACACTGCCCCTTTCAGGACCACATTCATACTGCCTCCCTCTCACTGGGGCCTCTTCAACTCTGCCCATCACTGAGCCACTTGCAACCTGCCCTGCTCCCTTGAGTGACCAAATAGGCCATCAGACTTGCCTACTCAGGCTCCTTGACCGGCCAGTGCTCAGCCTTTTGGGCCTGTCCTGTGACCCTCATCTGAACAGTGACCGGCCAATTTGCCTACCAGTGGGCTGACTGCCCCTAGCCCAGGGACGGGCAATTAGTTCAGGCAGAGGGCCGCTTACCAAGTTTTGGCAAGCCATCGAGGCCCACGTGGGTCGCCCTGCCTTTTGACAGGTGCCCCACCCCCTGGTTGCCATCTTGGAACCGGAAGTCCTACCCCCTAACCCCTGACTTTTGCTCCCCTTGCCCCCCAGAATTACTCCTTTCAGCAAGGGTTTTTTGCCATCTCTGAACCAGAAAAATACCACATTATATTCTAAAAATTAAACATGTACTACAACATTCATTAATTTCATTTCAAAAAATATTTTTGTCCTGATTTACATGTGTTTGTGTAGTGTACATAGAGGTGATAATATAACAGCTTAAAATGAAGTCCTACTCTTGTATATTGTGGGAGGGTGTGGGTGGGAGGTGGGGGTATAGGTTTGTGGGTATGTGGGGTGTAGAGGAGGGAAGGTGTGTGTGTGTGTGTGTGTGTGTGTGTGTGTGGATGTTAAATTTGGGGGAGGGTGTTGGGTGTGGGTGGGTATGGAGCTTGTGGGGGCATGTGAGTGTGTGGGGGGAAGGTGGCTGGGGAGGGTTGTGGCTTGCATGGAGGAGGAGGGTTTGCCCACATCCTATTTCCTCCCTCAAATGGCAGGCAGAGTGCCCGCTAGTGCTCCTGCAAGCCTGGGCTCTGTGCTCCTGCCATTCCTAGCCCCAGGGCACTGGTGTGGGCCCCATGCTCCTGCTCACTGCCACTTGCCCCCTGTCTACCACTGCTACCCTTCTGCTGCTTCCCCATTCCCCCCCACCCTGCACCATGTCGCAGCTGCTTCTGCGGG
>NW_005842121.1:1838936-1857491 GCF_000455745.1 Alligator sinensis
CCACCCCTCCCCAGCTGGTACCACATGGTTCCCAGCTGCAACACTGGCACTGCAGGAGCTGGCCCAGGTGGCCCTGAGAAGATCACCCACAATTCTCCCTTGCCTCTCTCCCCCATCTCCTCCTTATCTGTATTTCTCTCAGAGCAGGGAGGCAGGAACAGCCCCAGGCCAGAAGCCCCTGCTAGGCAGAGGCTTCCAACTGGGCCTCGGAGGGAGTGGGGCTGGGCCAGATTTGCTGTTGCGGCTGTTTAGTTCTGCCACTGGCTCCCCCTGGGTCCTATTGCCAATGGCTCCTGTCATCTTTGACAGGCAGCCAGGGGCAAATATAAATTTTCTAAGTTTTTTAGGGGCCCCACAGGCCGGATAGAATGGCCTGGAGGGCTGAATGCGGCCCTCGGGCCGTATTTTGCCCACTCCTGCCCTAGCCCCTCACTGGGTGGCTTTCTACTTTCACATACTCTTATGGGGGTTGCCTGTGTGCTGCCCTTCAGGCATGGCTACCTCTGTAGCCAGCACATCCCTGATGCAGCCCTTCAGGTCACCACAGCAACTCTACTATACACCCTGCCTACGCACAGCCCTTCAGGCTGCCACTGCGCACCCTACTCTGCGGGCCTCTACGCATGTTGTTGCCCCCTCTCTGGGTCCACACTACTGCCCCTTCTTTGGGGTCCTATTTTCCCCCTCCTGGGGCTCAGGTGCCTCTGTAGGTGTGCCTGCCCCCCCCACTGTATCCTCCTACTCATCACCCACTGAGCAGTGGGGGCTGGGGTTATAAGGCACCCCTACCCACCTTTCACCGGGGAGGTAACTGGCCTGGCACTTCTCGGGGACTGTCCCGCAAGGGACAGCTCCACCAGGCCACCCTTCCTGGGCCGGGTGCAGTTTCAAGTCATACCCAGGACCAGGAAGGAGCCTCCTACCATCCCTATAGTTCCTGCCCTTGCCTCCAAGGTGTTGTGAGCAGCAGCTCAGCCGGGTGTTGTCCTTCCGGCTGCCAGCAGCAGACTGCTGGCTCAGCCCTTAAAGTGGCAGGCACCAAAGGTGCCCTGCCACAGCCATTTCATCCAAGCACCTTGCACACACACTTAATTCTTCTTTCCAGCCTTGTTAATAGAAATAAGCTTAAAGTTACTATTGGGAGATGCATCTTTTATTTTTTTTAAAAAAAGTGCAAAGGCACTGACATGTTGCAGAGAGTTATTACAGGAAGCACATACATCCAGTAATACATCTCAGTTTTCATCCTGTTTTCTTACCCATTTCTGCTGAAATGAAAATAGGAGTTGGTGGCAGCTGGTCATAGAAGAAAGTAGGAAACATTGTGCTGTTAAGAACTGCTTGCTAGTTAACACACTGTTAAATAGTATGGACTGAATATGATGCATTTATGTTTATCAGGGATTAGCTGATCTGAGAGATTTTTCAAGCCATTTGGTAGGAATTACTAGCTGAAAGTGTTCAGCAATCGGAGAGCCAGCAGGGGGAGCTGGCAAGTGATGTCATCCCATATCTTGATGCAGAGAAAAGGAAGCTTAAGGATGTAGATGTCAATTTTGAAACTAGAAATTTAGGTTGTCTCAAACAGAAAATATGCTAGAGGACAACATGGCAAGTTTCTAAGAAGGTTGGAACAATATTACATTTCTGATATCTTTTTTCACCTCCTGAAAAAACAAAACAGAAAAGTGGTTTCTTTATTATGCTATGAATTTCTGAAAAACCACAAACTTATTTAATTCATACGTAGCTTTCTGAAAATGAAGTAGTCATGACTGTGACTTCTGATGTATCACAAGCATGTTATCGCATATATTTAGAAAAAATCTAAATAAGAGACTCAGTATGACTCCAATGTTAGTGTTTTAGACTTGATCTTCATAAAAAGGAAAAGAAACCAAATCCGATTATAACCCTTAATTTTGTAGTATCTTTAAAAAGAGGGGGAAATTGCTCATGAGTGGTGTAAAACATTTGTAACTTTGATTTCTTGGGGTTTTTCAGCTCCACTCTTTACATATAAAGCTTAGGATGAATAGTGTAATTGAGTGAAAGGTTAAATAAGATTTTAAAAAGGTTTAAAAGTGTCTGCCTGGGGAACATGGGCTTTAATTTTACCTGGAAAACTTGCACCATTTTTGAAGAAAGATTCTGTGCCAGAATTCAATGCTTAATTTTTTAATTTTTTTCTACTTTTTTTTTTTTACCTCCTTTCCATGCTCACATGGAATCTGTGTTGGGACCAGAGCTGTTTAACATATTAATAAATGATCTGTAAAAGGGAGTGAGTAGTGAGGTGGCCAAATCTGCTGATGACACACAATTATTCAAATGGCAGGGATTATTAAGAAGGGAATTGTAAGTAAAACTGAAAGTATCATGGTGCACCTTTATAAATCCAGTGCATCTACACCTTGAGTACTGTGGCCACTTCTGTTCCCCAAACCTCAAAAAGGATATAGAGGAATTGAAGAAGGTCCAGAGAAGGGCAACAAGGATAATTAGTGGTATAAGAGGGGCTTCCATGTGAGGAGTTGTATGGAGGGGCGTCCATATAAGGAGAGACTAAAGAGGCTAGGCCTATTCAGTTTAGAAAAGACACCCTTGAGTTGGGACATGAGAAGGATTTACAAAATACTAAATGGTGACGAGAAAGTTGATAGAGATTTATTATTTACTCTCGCAGAATACAAGAAGGTAAGGCTCACTAAATGAAACTAGTACACAGTAAGTTTAAAACTAACGAGAGGAAATTCATTTTGATATAGCGCAGAATTAAAGTATGGAACTCATTGCTACCAGATGTTGTGGAAGCTGACCGTTTAGCCAGATTCAAAAAGGAATTGGATGCATTCTTGGAGGAAAGGGGCATCCTATTGAGTATGGAGGTTAGGGATACAGCCTCTGAATTAGAACTTCCTAGACTTTAAATTGGGGCAGGCAAAATACAACCCATGGGCCAGATTCAACCTGCCAAGCACTTTCATACAGCCTGCAGTGCCCCCCAACAAATTGCACCCCACCCAGCCCTTCCCTCCACGAGGGTGGGAGCAAGGCACCCATGTGTACTACACCCCCACCCCCCAAACATACCCTATTGCACCTCACTTCTACCACCCTCATGGGCAGAAGGGCTTGGCCCAGCCAGCATGCAGCTTCTGGGTGAGGCTGCTGCTCCCACTGCTGCAGCCCCTGGGAACCTGGTCTGCTTCCTGCTTGCTCTGGGCAGCTGGTAGGGTAGTGGCATGGGAGGGAAACCCCAGAGGGAGTGGGACTTCCAGTCCCAAGATGGTGACCAGGGGGTGGGGCAACTGTCAAGGGGCGGTGCTACCCACTCAGTCCTCAACAGCTCACCAAAACACATTAAGCAGCCCTCCACCTGAAAGAATTGCTTTAAGTGCTGGAGGCTGCAAGTGAGAGAACAGTGGGGGAAGAAACCCTGGTCATACCCAGTTCACTCTCCCTTTCAGCATTTACTTTCTGCCACCGTGCTGGGCAAGATGGACCTACAATATGACCCAGTAAATGGCAGTTTTCATGTTAAGGAAACTAAAAAATAAGGCAACTAACTAGATTTGTAAATAAGCAGTGCTAGAAATCACTTTATTAGCAGGGAACCCAGTACTCTTAAAATAGCTGTACAGGCTTACACTTCGTTTTCTGGGCAGTGTCATCATAAAGCAGAACCACTGTTAAGTGATGCAGTAGGATAACCAATCAATTCTGAAGACCTAGGACATTTGACATACCTTCTTGGGTGCATAGCTGGGTGGATAGGATGAGGGGGTAGTGACATTGATGGGGAGGGATGGTGATTCCTAAAGAATTTTTATTTGGTCAGTCTGGACTTGTGGAGCATATCAATGAGTTTCTTTTGAATGAAATACTGTTTAATCTTGCAAAGTGCCAAGAGCCCAGGCTTGATGCCAAACACCATTTGGGAAGTGGTGATGAGCAAACATCAAGGAAATAACTCCCTGTACAGCATGTTGAGCTGATGGACCAGAAACAATAGCTTTGTGCAGGCAAGTCTGCACAGCAAGGGGGAATAAGGAATGTTCTGATTTAAGGAAGGATCACTTTTATTTTGTAAAACTTGTCAATGTTTTTCTTGAACAATATTTTCTCAGTATTTAAAAAAATGTAAATTAATGACCATATGGGTAGTCGACATGGTGTGAGAGACAAAACATGTTACAGATCAGGAAGCTAGTAGGAAAATCAGCTTTGCTTCAGGCAAAAGGCTAACAGAACAGTGACACAAAATTCTGCACTAAGGTTGATGATGCCACTATCTCTTAAGTAGTAAAGGGTAATGGATAAGGTGGTAAATCCTACAGTTGTGAAAGGCTGAAGAAGAATGAAGTGGCCTCACTGAACCCTACAAACAGATGCCATACTGATATGACAATCACTAGTAGCACTATGTGAAGTTGCATGTGTAGTAGGAAGCGGCTTGACTTGAGCATCAGTGTTGGGTTCTTGCTCCCCCTGCTCAGTGTCTGCAGTTTCATCTGCTGCTGAACAATAGGAAGGCCATAAAGAACGGGGTGGAGAACATCAGGGAAGCACTTTATTGGCATTGTATATAGCAAGGGTTTGCCTCGCCCATGGCGCTGGCTTCTGTTCTAGTCATTTCATCTCAAACAGTTGACAGATTGGGGTGCAGGGGCAGGCAGGTGGCAAAGAAACAGATTGGAACAGGTGAGAGAGGACAAGACAAAGGCATACAAACAACGAGTGGCTTAGGGAAGGTGGCCTGGGAACTTCTGCTCACCCTTTCTCACAAAACAGGGATGTGAAAATATAAAATGGTGGTAGGCTCAAAACATTAAAAACAACGGTGGCAGCAAATCCTACTGCACCTACTGATAGCAGGAGCATAGCAGGTTCAGCAAAGGATTATATACATCCATATGAATAACAAGAATGTCCAGTTATTTTGTGTTCTTAAACCCAGGGGCTTTGGAGGGTGCAAACTCTTGCACTTCATTGCATATTCAAATCTCCTAACTATTAGCATGTAGAAAACAGTTTTTTCTGCAGGCAGAGTATTGTGTGGTAGTTTACAGAAGGTTGTCTGCATCTTTTTTTTTAACCATTAGTTTTGTCCATTGTTGGACAGGATACTGGATTAATTAGATTGCTTGATCTATTTTATTTTCTTTTTAATAGCAATACCTATATTCCTAACATGGTTTCACTGTGGTTGTTTCTCTAGTTAGCAGGCATCATTACTACCGGCAAGTGCAGATTGGAAACTACTGATTTTTATAGCACCTGTTCAAACAGCGATCTTCCTATGGTTTAGTGACTTTGCAAATGCAGGACATCCACACTGTAGTTCAACTCCTGAATTGCTTCTCCTGAAATCACAAAATAATCTGGAGTGATGGGCCAGCACTTCTCTGCCTTGGAGTGGTGGTTTGCTTTATAGCTTGAGGTGTGGACAGAAGGCAGGGGTAATAAAAACCATCATATCCTGCTTGATGAGCTGTCTTCATTTAAGGAAGGAGTCAAGTTGCCATCTGTATTCAGCTGAGAGCAAGCACTTTCTCTTTCTTTACTGACAAAGAACAAGTTAATGTGTTTGTGGTCGCATTCTAATAAAATCTTCTCGCAACCAGCTTGACAAGAGTAAGCTGAAGCCTGGGACAAGAGTTGCTCTTGACATGACCACACTCACTATTATGAGGTAAGTTTGTAGCCACATTGTTGGGGAGAGGTGGTATTTGCTTCATAGTGAATTAGTCTAGATACGTTGCAGAGTTAGAGTATGAATTAAATCCTGTAGTTTAAAAAACACATATTTCCTTCAAATGTAATATATGTTACTTGTACAAAAGTGATCGTTCAGTTTTATTAGATCTGTTCCTTTTGTTTGTTTAGAAAAAAAACCTTGTATGGGGGGGGGGTGTATGTAAATGATTTTTCATGCAAATGAAACCCTCCATGGGAAGTACACATTTTTTTTGTTTTTGATCTTTCTTGACAATGTGTTAGGACTGGGGGGATGGAAACAGACTTCAATAATTGTGTTTGCTGTCAGTTTTTCAGGAAGACTGGCTTTAAAATGGTATTTAAATGATTATGTATGCATATCTGCTGAATTGAAAAGTTAATTTCTCTTTTATTAATACTCAAATACTACAGATATTTGCCAAGAGAAGTGGATCCATTGGTTTACAATATGTCTCATGAAGATCCAGGGAATGTTTCGTATTCTGAGATTGGTGGATTATCGGAACAAATAAGGGAGCTAAGAGAGGTATCTGGTTTTATAGAAATACTTGCTGAACTGTTCTAACTATGCTGAGGAAAACGTATACTTCACATTTATTAGGGCTGGATAGGTTGAATGAGACATTGAGTCCAGTACATATTGTTTAGAAAACCTATTGAGGGAGAAGTTTTATCTTCTAGCTGGATGAGAGTGGAGTTTGCATTCAGTCATGCCACAAATGTGTAGATAAAAATCAATATGACATTTACCTTGGATAATCTTGAGAGAGGATGTTGGAGTTTCCTATCAGAGTAGAATTGCATATGCATATATAATATGTAATACGTATGTATGTGCATATTATAAATAGGAGATAGATACCTATTAGATTTAGAGAAACCTTTTGGTAAACATATATTTAACCTATATCTATCTATCTATTAGATAATTTAGGGAGACCTTTTGATAAATACATATTGTCTCTGTCTGAAATGCATAGATTTATCAAAAGGTCTCTAAATTATCCATATCATCCCTAAAAGATGGTTATTCTAGGATGTTAGAATATTCACACTATGGTACAGGTACCCAAGGTAGCTCTATACTATAATTGAAGGTAGGTAATATGATAGGTGGTGGCATACCAAAGTTTGATTTAACCTAGTTAGTTCAGGTATTGATAGTCCAATGATTCATAGATTGTAGAGTCGGAAGGGATCCAATGGATCATCATGTCTGACCCCCTGCCCCTGGCAGGAAAGACGACTGAGGTCAGACGACCCTAGCCTCCTCTTGAAGACCTCCAAGTTAGGTGATAGCACCACCTCTCTTGGAAGCCTGTTCCAGACTCTGGCCACCCTTACTGTAAAAAATTTCTTCCTAATGTCTAACTTAAATCTCTCCACTAGTTTGCACCCATTATTCCTAGTTACTCCCTGGGGTGCTCTGGTAAACGGCGCATCCCCAATTCCATGCTGTCCTGCTCTGATAAAGTTATAGGCGGCTACAAGGTCACCCCATAGCTGTCTTTTGTAAAGGCTGAAGAGATCCAGATCCCTCAACCTCCCCTCGTAGTCTTTCACGGAGACCACTAACCATGCGAGTGGCCCTCCTTGGCGGCTGCCCCCTGCTTCCACTGCCTGTAGATCTCTTTCTTTGCCCCCCCAGTCTGTCTTGAAGCTCCCTGTTCAGGCAAGGGGGCTTTTTTATCCCCTTGGCCCCTTTCCTGGGTAAGGGGATAGACTCCTTTTATGCCCCAAGGATCACTCCCTTGAAAAACTTCCAACCCTCTTGGACCCCCATTAGCTTGATGCTCTTGAGTTCTGCCACCTTACTAACTAGGTTTCTAAGTTTACTAATGTTGGCCTTTCTGAAGTCTAAAACTTCAGCATCACTGGATATTTTTCTCACCCTTTGCTGGATAGTGAACTCTACCAAGTGGTGGTCACTATCACCCAGGTTACTGTGTACCCACAGGTCCCCCACGAGATCATCCCCTGTTGTTAAGGCCAGGTGCTACCCCTGGTGCAAGGTGCTACACCTGGTGGGACTGGACACCATCTGGGTTAGGTGAAGGTCCTGAACACAGTGTAAGAATTTAATTGAGGAGCTAGTTTTGGCTGCCTGTTCCTCCCAGTTGATGTCGGGGTAATTTAGGTCCCCCATGACCACTGCCTCCCTCGCCTGTATGGCATCTGAGAGCTGCTTGGAGAATACCCTGTCTAACTCGTCATCCTGGTGAGGAGGTCTGTAGTAGACCCCTACTACCAAGTCCTTTTCCCCTGGCCCCACCTTGGATCCTGACCCACAATGCCTCGGTATTCCCCTCCTCCACTCCTGCCTTGACGACGGATGATGTGTACTGCTCCTTAGCACAGAGCTACACCCCTGCCTTTTCTCCCCACTTTGTCTTGTCTATATAACCTGTACCCCTCAGTGCCTACCGCCCAGTCGTGTGTAGAATCCCACCATGTTTCAGTTAAACCAACTAGGTCATACTGTGTTCTAACAAGTAGGAGTGTGAGCTCCTCCTGCTTGTTCCCCATACTCCTGGCATTGGTGTAAAGACATTTTACCCCCCAGTGGGTGCTCTTGGTGTCCCTTTGCCTTGATGGGGTGTATTTCCCCTTAGTACTTACCTGGTTAGGTCCAGTGCCTTGATTGTGGCTTTCCAGCCCTGGGTTCTCATCGACCACTGGTTCCCCATCCCCCGTCAAACCTAGTTTAAAGCTCTTCAGAGATCAGCTAACCTGCCGGAGAACAGATGCTTACCTCTAGGAGAGAGATGAAGATTGTCCCATCCTAGGAAGCCTTCTCCCTGGAAGTGCTGGTCGTGGTTGTAGAATCCGAATCCCTCCTGAAGACACCATCTCTGGAGCCGCCAGTTAACTTCCTGGTGCCTCCGGCTGCTGCCAACTGGAAGGATGGAAGAGAAATACGAGCAGTGCAGTGCCGAGCATGGGCTCCACTGGAATCTGAGTACTTGGTATGGTGGCTAGCCTAAACTGAAGCTTGTAATGACATCCATTTGTTGCCGCCTGTATCTGAACTCACTTAAATCAGGCTGAGGCATGTTTATCTATGCTGCAGTCATACTTCTGATTGCTTTGTTGGCATATCCGAACAGAGTATGCCACCTTCCCAGACTGCTTGCAGTCTCACTCAGTGCTATGTGTGGGCCAAGAGATTTAAAAGATTTCATAGTCATTAGGGCTGGAAGGGACCTCGTGAGATCATCTGGTCCACCCTCCTGCCCAAGGGCAAGAAGTCATCCAAACGCATCTTGAATGTGTCCAGAGTAGGTGCTTGCACCACTTCTGGGGGGAGTCTATTCCATATTCTGGAGACTCGGACAGTAAAGTAGTTCTTCCTTATGTCCAGTCTAAAATGGTCTTCTAGCAGTTTGTGACCATTGGATCTTGTTTTCCCTGGGGGAGCCCTGGTGAACAGACATTTTCCCAGGTCCTGATGCACACCCCTGATATACTTATAGGCTGCCACCAAGTCTCCTTTTAGCCTATGCTTTTCCAAGCTGAAGTGCCCTGTGCCTCAGCCTCTCCTCATAAGGCCTGCTGTCTTGACCTCTGATCATGCACGTGGCTCTCCTCTGGACTCTCTCCAGCTTCTCCACATCCTTTTTAAAGTGCGGAGCCCAGAATTGGATGCAGTACTCCAGCTGTGGCCTCACCAAGGCTGAATAGAGCAGGAGAATGACACTTTGGTTCTTGTTTGAGATGCATCAGTAAAAGCCAGGGTTTTATTTGCTTTGCTGGGTGTGGCATTGCATTGGTGGCTCATATACACCTTATGGTCAATCATGACCCCCAAGTCTCTTTCAGACATAGGCTCAGCAGTGCTTCACTCAGTAGCACTATAGGTATGATGTGGGTTTTTCCTCCCGAGGCGGAGCACCTTGCATTTCTCTATGTTGAAGGTCATCAGGTTTGTATCTGCCCACTACCGCGGGCCCCACTTACCTCCCGGCTGTGTTGGGGGTCAAGGTCAGGGTCTGCCGCATCTGTTGGGGTTCTGGGCTCGCGGAGGCATGACGGGCTTCCTCCCTGCATCTCTCGTCACAGCTGGACCCCAAAGTCAAATATGGAGTCAAAGTCAGATGTGGAGACTTGATTGAAATTGTGCTAAAACAGGTGTGTCCTGAAGGCAATGGCTGTGCACCATGAAGGTGAAGGAGTTGTACAGTGTGCCAGAGAGGGTGGTGATGATAGTGGACCAGATTGTAGCCTGTGCTGGAGTCACTGATGTCATTGTTGGAGTTAGTCTGCGTAGTCATGAGTGTGAATGCACTCGGAACTGGTTTCAAAGGAACTAGTTACAAGAAAAGTGGTAGAAGGTTGGAATACGGAATGGGAACAGAGGTATAGCTGTGCAGGTCCAGAAGGCAAAAGTAGACCTGTTTCACAGTGCCTTTAAGGAAGGAATCCTGTTTAAGGAGAGCGCCCCAAAACTGTAATATTGTTTGCTGAGATTCTAGTTGTAACTTCATTCTCTTCTTCTAAAAGAAATAGGAAACCAGATTTCATGTTATAGTTACATCAACGTGTTTATGATACAACAGCCTCGCTGGCCTGAAACTAAATACCTAACTTCTTCTCTCAATAGGTCATAGAATTGCCACTTACAAACCCAGAATTATTCCAGCGTGTGGGAATTATACCTCCAAAAGGTTGCTTGCTGTATGGTCCGCCAGGTTAGTATATGACTCTAGACACCTCTTCTTCCAGTTAGAATTTCTGCTGATTCTAAAGTCAGAACAAGCCTTTGGGTGTGGTTGTTGTGCAGTGCACTGCCATGCAGATACTAGCTTGCATACTGGAAGCTGTACATCTGTTTCATTTGGTGTTCCTTCCCAGGTATTTGCCCTCCTAATAGTGCGACCTTCTGCCCAAGCTACTATGGCTTCTGGTACCCAAGCACACTCATATTCTACGTGATACTGCATTGCGCTTTCTAGAAACATCCTTGCCATCCATGAACCTGCAAGGCAGGCCTCTCAAGTTTCGTTCTCATTACGATATAATAGTGTTGAAATGTGCCCTTAGAAAACACCTGCTGAATTACATTAATGTCTTTGTATGCTGGCAATATTGTCATTTGAAACTTTGGTAATTGGTTGATCTACCAGTTGAACAGCCTTAGTCTCTGTCCATCCATCCAGGTACAGGGAAAACACTCTTGGCAGGAGCGGTTGCTAGCCAGCTAGACTGCAATTTCTTAAAGGTAAAATAACAGCATTTTTTTTAACTAAGCTAAACTGAAACTCTTTGGAGTTCAGTCAGTTGCTCATAGCCCCTGCTTGTTTTCAACAGGTTGTGTCTAGTTCAATTGTAGACAAGTACATTGGTGAAAGCGCCCGACTGATAAGAGAAATGTTCAACTATGCCAGAGATCATCAGCCATGTATCATTTTCATGGATGAAATAGATGCTATTGGTAAGCCTAATGGCCTGTAAGGTGGCTAATGTTTCCTGTGAATATTTTAGTCAGCTCTGAAGCACTGCTCTTTTTTCCTCTCTTTTCATAAAAGACAAATACAGACTTGATTGTTGAGAAGTGTTTTTGTGCAAAAAAACAACCCTCCCCAGGGTTGAAGAAGTACCTCCTTTCAATTTGCTTCTGGAGCTTTTAAAACTAATTTAAAATAAAACCTGTTGGTATTTGTCTGGGGTAGGTTGACCAAATTCTTCTGAACTTTTACTAAACTCTTTATTTGCCATTTAATTGCACTAAAATATATTTAGCTTTGGAACCATATGAACTCTCCAGTAGGAAAACAGCACGCAGTTAACTTTCAGGCTTAACATATTACAGGTGGCCGTCGTTTTTCTGAAGGAACTTCAGCTGATAGAGAAATTCAGAGAACTCTGATGGAGGTAAACTGATGAACTGCTTTTACTTCTTTAACCAAAAGGTCAGCATTAAATAAATACTAGACATGTAAATCAGTATATTATAATCCAGAGTCTTGAGACTGTTACTATTCAGTTAAAGATCAACTGACAATTCTTTGAAAAACACAGCTTTAAAACTGTTTGAGATCCCAAGAGCATAGTCATGTATTGCATATAAATCCACTTCACATGTGACTTGGGAAGCTTTCCACCTCAAGACTTGGCTCTGGGTTCTTCATGAGCTGACCTTGTTGATTGTTAATGCACCTTGTCTAAATGTTGGTGATCGCTAGCTCTCTTTTCCAAGGGAAAACAGGCCCCAGAATTTGTTTCTGTGGATAGAGGCTTTCAGTTCAAGCTCCTACAGTTTTCACCATTATCATTTTGGAGTATTAACTACACATGATTAACTCTTAAAATACTAAGGAATTTCACCCCTCTCCTCCCCCAAATATAGCCTGCAATACCTAATATATTTGATTACATAGATTCTGTTGATGTGCCTTTTGCCTAAAGGAGTGCATATTAAGTCAATATTTCTGCCTGATATGTAAGACAAAATCACTGCCAGCAAAGAATAAAAGGTGGTCATCTTCACAACAGAACTACAGCAAACCTTATCTATTTAATTAAATGCCTTCTGGTACAAGCTAATATTTTAGGTGCTTTTTATTCAAACAATTTAAGCATCATCCTTAGTACAGTATATTGAAGGCATAACTTCAAACAGTTTTTTTTAGTGCTTTACATTGTTCACTTTTTCCAGTTTTTCATGTTGCTCCCTCTGGTCACGCTTTGTGTACATTGGATAAGGCATTCATAATGATTTTCAAAAGCCCACCTTTGACTACAGAATGCACAGGGGAACGTGGTCTTCAATCAGGGAGCTTGGTAGTGTCTCAGATTTACTATTTCTATACAACTTTTTGTATCTAATGACTAATAAAAACTGAATTGTGTGGTATATGGCAGGAGCGTCGGTTTTAAAACTACTCATTTTTTTTAATCCCCATTTCCTCCAGTTACTGAATCAAATGGATGGATTTGACACTCTACACAGAGTTAAAATGATCATGGCTACAAATAGACCAGACACGTTGGATCCTGCATTGCTGCGGCCAGGAAGACTAGATAGAAAAATCCGTGAGTTGAGCTGTTTTCTGTTATCAGTTGTGTGTTTGACTCTGTGCATTTCGTTTGTTTTCCCATATTCATTTAAAAAGTCCTTTTTTCCCCTCTTTTTTAAGATATTGATCTACCCAATGAACAAGCCAGATTAGATATTTTGAAGATTCATGCAGGTCCTATCACTAAACATGGTGAAATAGGTGAGTACAGAACTGCTTCAATATTTTCTTTGAGTGTGACTGCTCATTTTTTAAGAATGGGGAGAAAGTAAATTGTTTTCTACTCCAGGTCCTTATAATGTCTCTCCACCTCCTCCATCTCTGCGCCTCTCCCCCCCAATACTCCTTAGGTTTTTTTGTTTTGTTTTAAGAAGACCCACATTGAGCTATTACTGAATCTCACTTCATAAAATATGAAGTGTATAATAATACTTTAAATAAAACCACAAATTGGAGAAACCCTAGGTTGTATACTGGACAGGACTTTTTTTCCTGCTCCCCACCCCATTGTATAAGGAAGTACCTTAGAGGTAAGTGAACATTCCCATTCATCAAAAGATATTCTCGGATCCATATATAGTTCTGACACAAGTGAGACTCCCTGTTCCATTCAAAAAGAAAAAGTTGAAAGCAACGGAAAAGTGGCTTTATGTGAAGGATCCATCACTTTTGTGCTTTACGGTGTTGCAGATGGGTTGCACTAGTAAGTCCTTCAAACGAATGTACGTAGTAGTAATAACCAGAAGGAACTTTATTTGGGGGCATGGTTAGAGGCAGGCATAGAGTGAAAGCAACAACATTCCAGTGATTGGCATTATTATAGACCAGAATTTTCTCAGCTTCACTCTGTGGTTGCATTGAAGGAAATCTATGAAAGACAGCTGAAACAAGGTGAAGAAAAGCTTGGAGTTGAATTGGAGACGAGTTTGAGGACTTTTTAGTATTACATACTAATCTTTAGATCCTTAATACTAAAAGAAAAATACTTTTTCAGTTAGTGTCTATAAAAATCCTCAATAGAAGATAATGTAAGCACAAATGTGACTTTTTAACTGGAGTTTTCAGTTTTAAATTCCTTAAAAGATACTAAGGAAAATGGCTCTGTGGTCCAGATTTCTTGATACTTTGTGTTGCAACTCAGTTGAATGGAGACTGTACATGCCCCAGACTTGGGAAATTTATTCCAGGAATTGTAACCAGGTCACCTTCTTTGTAATCGTACCTACCTTTAGTATGTCAGGCTTAACATTTCTCAAAGGTTGGTACTTGTATTAAAGTGGCCCATTATTAATAGTGCATATATACAAGGGTGAGTAAGTTCTGCTTATTGTGAATAGTCTTCCAGTTTTTGAATTAGCACATCTAAATCTCGGCTATAGTATTACTTTCATGTAGATATTTGCATTTAATTTTGAACCACATATTTGGAAATTAGTAACTTTTAAACATAACTGCATTGAGTATTATTGACTGATATGTTTGTATATTCCTGGAGGGAATATCATAGCTAGCAAAAGCAATCAAATGAAATTCAGTCTAGCTCAGAACTGTTTTAAGTTGCACTAAAAATTATGGTAGAATGTTCAAGGCTTTTTTGTTTCATTTTGAAGTTCTATTTTAATGGAAAACAATCTTGTTCGTTATTCTAGTTAATTGTCACTTTTCATGAATAGATTATGAAGCAATTGTGAAGCTTTCAGATGGCTTTAATGGAGCAGATTTAAGAAATGTCTGTACTGAAGCAGGTAAGGAAGAGGCTCTTAGCTTATTTGTCTCTCTGTTTGATGTGCTGAGTCTGGGCACAGATATTAAACATTCATGACCTGTTTGTCTGATTTTATTCTAGCACTACAGGCAAACGAGATTCTGAAACATTCCTTCGTGATCATGTTCACTGATGTGAAGCTAGTTCATTCTTGTACATGACAGTGCTGGTTAAACTTGCGATCTGCCTATGTTTACAGTTATCAAACTTGGTTAATATGATAGTCCTTAGTGTTTGCAGTACTATGAAATTTACTATTAAAAGAAAAAATGTTTGATACTTGGAACAGTAGTAGTTTGGTATTGTCTAGACTCCCGATAGGAGACCCATATGTGCCCATGAAGTTTAGGTATAGAGAGAAGTTTCCTGAAACTAAGTGGAACATGTCTGAAAAAGGTTAGAGAGAATCTGTTTTTAATTTCTTTACGACTCGGAGTTATTTCAGTCATGCCAAAAATGTGATTCTTTAGAATCTTCTCCGTGGTGTTCATGCTTTCTCCACTTCAGGCTTGTCTACACGGGGAAAATGGAGTTCTCCAACTAATGTTATGAATAATTATTCTGCTACAATTGTATTCTGTCAGTATTGCTCCTATGCAGAAACATTATTCCAGAATAAATGTTTTGTTTCAAAACTTATGCTCAAATTGGATGCATTAGAGCACCAGTTGGTTACTCACTGAATCTACATACAGATTATGCGAAATAACTTTGGTCTTTTCTGTGTGTTAATAACATAGTGCTAATAACTTTTTAAAACGACTGTTCTGCATTAGGCAGGCAAGGTTCCTTTGGTAGATGTGATATCTTTTCTTTGACCAACTGAGTAGCTGGAACGTTCTTTGCAAGCTTTTCAGCACAAGTACCCTTCTTCAGGCATAGGGAGACTGTTGTTGTTCTGAGATCTCCGAGGAACGAAAGAATGTGCTGTATTATTGTTGCAAGTCACAGTAATTCTATAGATATCTCACAATTTCTCATATTCTTTTCCGCAGGTATGTTTGCAATTCGTGCTGATCATGATTTTGTAGTTCAGGAAGACTTCATGAAGGCTGTAAGGAAAGTGGCTGACTCTAAGAAGCTGGAGTCAAAGCTGGACTACAAACCTGTTTAACTTAATCATACACTTCATAATTGACTGCATGGGAAATATCAATGTATAAAAGGAGAGAAATAACATACCTCTTGGCTATGATCTTATTGCAGGTTTCTGTATAACACAGTAAGTTAGTAGTGTGTTTTCTGTACAGTTCTGAAACGTAACTTTTGTTGCAGCCCAAGTTAAGTAAGGAGATGTTCTACTAAAAATTACTGTGAGACTGTATAAACATACCTACATAGTTTAACTTTAGCAGATTTTAAGAAAGTCAATGCAATCTTGACTTATTTTATATCAGTACATTTTCCTTTCCCAGAACAAATGAATAAAATTTTGTTTAAAGTAACTCTGTCCTTCCTATGTACCTCCTCTATACTTCTTATCAGAAAACTCAAATAACAGCTCTTTGGGCACATAAAGTGCAGCTTTTCTCTGCAAGTGATCATGTCTGTCCCCATATAAGTATGGGTTTTTTTTTAACAACCTATGCAAAAATTACTAGAGGTCAATTCATCAGATGTAACATACCAAGAAACAGATCAAGAAATGTAATTTGCTATTTTATTGTGTAGCAATTTCATGCTGCCTGTTCGTGCAGAATAGGAATAGATACTACGTTAGTCTTTCACTGCTGAAAAATGGGGGGAAAGTACTCATTAGAACTAAAACTTAATTTATCACTTAATTATCTACTTAATGTTTATAGCCTGATTTCAGTCCACAGAACTGGTTACAAATGTCCATATGTGCTCAGGGGAAAGTGCCAGAATACCACACCAAAAAGATAACACATGTAGTCAAAGGCCATTTTAATAACAAAGAAAATATTACAGTCTTTCGAAAAACATTGGACTCAGTTTCCTGTCAATCTGATCAAATGTTAATATGCCAGATGGAAAGGTGTGTACAGTACTCCTTCAAGGCCTGAATACTGGTCTGTAGTGCGTTGTTGGAGTGTAACTGAGGCCAGAATTTGGCCTAGTGCCTGTTGTCTCCACATAAACTAGAACATGGCTACTGCAGTGGCTAACAAGTTATTCTTCAAACACAATAAAAAAGTTATGACTTGGAAACCAAGGTGTTCTTCCTCTTCGGGCTATCTGTCACGCTGCATTGATGTTTAAATTCTTCCTGCACCTGGAAACATGTTCGCTATGGCTTGCATTTTAAATGTACCTAAAGGTTAAAAGGAAGCATTCCAGAAGCAATGTTTGGGTGGTTTTTTTTGTTTTTTGTTTTTTTTTTGTGTGTGTAGATCCTATTTATTGCTACTTCTAACTGTTCCAACTGGATTATTCTATGCAGGTTCAGCTAACAAGCAAGTGTGTTTTTAGCTAGTTCTAGAAATTACCAAAAGCCACCCTATATTATTTCTGTCTTAACAATGCAGTAATTTGGAATGAATTGTAGTGATGCCTCTGTTAGTTCTACAAAGGAATTCCCAGTTGAAACAGTATTACAGTGCACAGGCAATTTTTTTCTGTAGTGTACAAGCCAAAGGTTGTCATTTTACCAAATTAAAAAGGGCATGCATATTCATCAGTGTAGGAGTAAAAAACAGGCTATTCACCTGGTGTATATTGTCAGGGGTGTGAAATGTGAATTTCAGTCATAGGGTTTCCCCATAAAATCACTTTAAATAGGGCTAAAAATCCGTATGCATTATTAACTACTACTGTTGCAGAAGCTGTGTATGTTCTGTGTTCAGTGTAATAAAGATTTAGAAAGTTCAGTAATACTGAATGTTACTAGACAGTTGAATGTATTAAAATTGTGTTGAATGCACTGCATTAATTTGGAGACGGCAAACGGAGAAACTGACTCCTGTCTCCTCGCGAAGAGTCGTCTGCCTGTTGCAGTCTAGGGTTCTCTGCAGCCGTAAGAGACCGGACAAGATGCTATGATCCCTGCTGACTTCCCGCCCCCAGGGCCGGGGGGCCGGACTCGATCTTCCGAGGTCCCTTCCAGCTCTAGTGTCTATGAAGTCGATGCGGAAGTAATGGGTTCAAGTTGCAGCAAGGGAGCTGTAGGTCGTACGCGAGGAAGAATTTTTCTAAGTATGAGGAACGTATTACCAAGGCTGTGGACGTTTGGTCAGTGGGCCACAGGGCCGGGTAGACCTCTTGCCTGGGACGGTTTAGACTGTGACGCTCCTGCCTCAAAAAGGGGGTTGGGCTTGATCAGTGTTTCACAGGCGGGTCACACACAACCCAAAAGCGGGGCGTGAGAATATGCGAAAGGGCTGTGAACAAACTTTTAAAAGTGGATTTTCCCTTAAAGGAGAACATGGGAAACCGTAGCTTTTCCCTTAGCTCTCCGTGCCCCACACGCACTAGGGGCCTGAGGGCGAGAGGCGCTGGGTCGAGACCGACCATCCATGTTCCCAAGTGGGTCGAGAGCCGCCGGGTTACGCAAGCCCCCGGAGGGCCCTTCCAGCTCTAGTTTTCCCAAGAACCCGAGCAGCAGATCGGGGTTTTGTTGCACAAAGCAGTCGAGAAAAACAGAACAAAGCTCTGCCTTGCCCAAAGAGCTTGCAATCCGAGACGAGATAAATGGATACCAACATTTCTGGGCAACGGATTCACAGAGACCGCCTGGACCATTGTGTTACAGCTGCCAAGACATGCGAGTTTGAGACGTGTGGATGCGCGGCAAGGGCTGCGGGTTAGACGGGAACGGCCAGATTTAGGAGCAGCCTGGATGCGAGCCCCATAGACGGGGAGGATCCACCCCTCGGTGCCAGCCGGGCCAGAGCGGGGGGACGTCCGTAGCCATCGGAGCGCGGCTTGAGCTCGACCCGGGAGCCGGTCTTCCGTAAGAGGAAGGCCCTGCCCCAGAGAAGTGGACAGCAAGGCAGAAGTTAGGCGTGCGGCAAGGCCGGAGGCACGGTCATCCCGCGCAACCCAGCCGAGCACGTGGCCGCACGCAGCGCA
>NW_005842121.1:1857660-1867507 GCF_000455745.1 Alligator sinensis
GGGTCCCCCCCGTGAGTTCCCTGGGGGGCCCCGCTGCGGTTTTGGGGGTTCCCCCCCTTGTCACGCAGGCAATTGCCGGCTGTCCACGCTCCAGGGCCGAGCCCGGTGGCGCTCCCCGGCCTTGTCGCTGACAGTGCCCGCGCCTTCCCTCCCCGTGCAGTGCTGCGCACTTCACAGCTGGGCAGGGGGGGGGCTGCTGGGGCGCCTGGTCGCTTGGCTGCACCGCGCGGCACTGCTCGTTGCGCTGCGTCGCGCCTGCCGGACGCTCGTGAATGGGTTTGCACCTGAACTCAAGGTATGCGCTGTGGTTCTGGCCCCCCATCGCGCTGCTGAAAGCCGTCCCGCCTCGAGCGTGCTGGCTCGCCGCACGCGGGCCGCTCGTCACCAGTGCTCGTCACTGGCGTGGCTGGAAAGGAGCGGTTTTCAAAACCGACATCGCTCCCCAGGTCACCGCTGCTCTGTGAAAACCCGACATCCTAAATCCTTTTTTCTCCTCGCCCCTTCTTCTCTTCAGTTTTTCCGTGCGTGCGGTGCCGATGGGAAGGAAACGCCCGAGCTGCAGAGAAGCGTTCAGGGGAAGGGCGCAGAATTACTTGTTAGACCGAAAGACACCATTTCTGTCTGTCCTGTTTTACTAAGCTTAGTTTTTTTTACCAAACTTTGTATTTTTGTGTTTGACTAAAGCATCCTTTCAGCGCCCCGTTTGCAGGAGGGCCGAGAGGCCACGGTATGTGGACTTCACGCTCGTTTTAAAAACGTTTCAAGCGAATAAGTTGAGGAACAAACCTAAAACCCCTAAGTTGGCGTGCAGACCAGTGTGCACAGGATGTGTTAGAAATCGGTGAATTGAGAAAAATGGTCCAGCACGCGGAGTGGCTCGGTGGCAGCGGAGATGTCACCTTTTGTGCAGCGCTGTGAGAAGGCAGAGTAGCGCGGAGCTGAGATTCCCGTATCCTGGGCATCTTGGGGCGGATTGAGGGACTTCAAAGGAGTGTCCTGTTTGGGGAAAAGATGCTTTCCTCGAATTACTGTTTCCGATAGTCAGGACTTGTAGTACTACGGTGCCATACGGCTACAGCCTGGATACCTGTTTCTGGTAGGAGCACCAGGATCGTCACTTGTGGTCGCAGTGGATCCTGCCTTCTGCCAAGTAAAAGTGTCGCCCTTTCATTTCTCTGTGCCTGGTAGTCTTCGAGAGCGCTGTAAAAACGAGCAGGCCAAGTTTCTGGTCAGGTTAGTTTTTGTTTGGGGCGGTTGTCAGAGATCCAAGAAACCCTTCTTTAAGGCCAACTATTATGGCTGCTGACCTTGGCTAGAGGTATTTTCGCTGGGAGCAATTCACTGCCCCCTTTAATCAGCCGCGAGGGTTATATTAGAAGATAAAAGGACACGGTTACCGTCTGAGAAGAGGAAAGGGATTGAGCGTGCCTGAGTCTGCTGTCTTGTCAGAAATCAATGGACTGGAGCTCCTGATTGGCTTTTCCAGGTGAGCAGTAAAGCTCACTTTTAGTGAAATGGCTCTCATTTTCTAATTTAAGATGAGTGAAATTAGTGTTCATGCAAATGAGGAGCTAAATCCCCGTCTTGAGGTAGGCATAGTACAGAGAGGTGCTCTGCACGCTTCTGCCGGTGGGCGTCAGCCCAGGTGTGCATCGCCACCCCGTTCCACTCGGGTACACGGACAACGGTCGCACTCAGTGGTGCAGCTTTGTGACTCGAGCTAATAGGGTCTTGCGTGAAACCACCTTTGCCGTTTTCACTTGTAATCTGATTAACATTTGAACCAGTCTTTCCAGTTGATCATGCTGCTACATGGGTTCCTCAACAGGAAGTATTTTTCTTTATTGTGTACATTGTAATGCGCAGTGATGTATATGCCACAGTTTAGTAGGTATATCTGGTAGGTGTGCTGGATGCATGGGAGCAATAATCAGCATTTCTTCATTTGTATTGATGTATAATGTAACATGTCAGCGCTTTCTGAATAATATTGATTATACATGCTCCAAAATGATTTTTAGAATTTAAACTCAATGCTTTTTAAAAAATAATAAAACAAGTATTTAGCCTAGATCCTGTAATATTTTTTTATCGCGTTCTGTTAAAACATCGGAAGGTCCATAAAAGGAAAAATTGAGCTAGCAATCACTTATGCTTACTTACCTTAAAGGAATATTGACTAGTAGCTTAGGTCAGAAGTTTGTCCTGCCTTAAATTTGATACTTATTGCTCTAAATTTTGAGCACTTACTAGACACATCCTTCTGTTCAGATACTGAGGAGCTAAATAAAATAGTCATTATTTAAGGGTGTAAAAATAATTTTTCTTTTTGGCTGGGCAAAAGCTCTCTCTTGCTTCAGTCCAATCAGCATTTTTCGATGTCATTTGTTTTTTTTTGTTGGGTTTTGTTGTTGTTTTTTTTTTTTGCTGAAAGAAAAGTAACCACTTCTGAAGCTTGTCACCTTTAATGAAAGCTGAGCAGTGGAAATGAAGGGCTGGGTTAGGCATGATTCAGAAAAATGGGGTGGAGGAAGAGGAGGACTCCGTTATCCCTTTTGCTCAGTTCCTTCCTCTGGGTGTGTCTACACCAGCTGTTTACTGCATTGTTGACTAATTAACTGCAGTAAATGTTTCAGTATCTACATGTGCACCCCTGTTAGGGCACACAAAATGAATAAACTCTGCATCAGGCTAGTACTTGCAAATACAAGCACTGCCCTGCTGCAGGTTCTTCCATGTGCAATGGTGCACGTGTAGACATGGACGTGGATGACTGGGGCACAAAGGTGCTTATAGTGCAGGAGCTGCCTGGTGGCTAGCCCAGTGCTGAAGAGCCCTCATGCCCCAGCCAGCCCTTCCGCAGCACGATGAGCCCGGTTGGAGCGTGGCAGGCTGACCTCCCCCAAGCCCCCTGCCAGCCGGGGCTGCTCTGACTTGGCTCTATGTGCTGCGGTCCAGGTGTGTGCGCAGACGCGCCTGGCAGCAGTAGGTTTCGGAGCTTATTGCTGGCGGTTAATAGGCACATGTAGATGGAAGATTATTAAGCCCGTACCTCCCAGAGAGGACCCTAACCACCAAGATAAGTAGTATTCTGGTTGCAGGTTCTCTCTTCTGGAGAAGTTGTACCTCTAGGTATAAAATACTTAAATAGTTGTTGGAGAAGAACTGGAATCCAGATGACCTACTTCTGTGCCCTAAATGCCAAGCTGAAGAGTTATTCTCTTTTTCCTTACTAATGAACGTTTAAGTATAAAATGCAACAGGGGAGGAAACCCACTCCAGAAAACTGATGTTCTCCAAGTCCCGAGGCTTTCCGGGGATGTTGTCCACGTGGATTTAGATACCCTCGCGCCAAGGAGGAAGTTGCGCTCTGGTCTCCCACATCCTTGATGACGAGTAGTGTAGCCACTGGGTTATGGGACGGAAGGGGAATGGCTTTCTTCCTCCTTGTTCATGCTGTGAACCTGGCTCCTCAAAGTTCAGCTGGAACTATTTGTAAATTCAGACCAAGCACATAAGTAGCTGTGGGTTGACCAAAGCTACATTTTCATCAAATCAGCTATTCACAGAAAAACATGGAGTGAGCTCTGCTACAAATAATATATTGTGCTTATGTTCCCTCTACAGCAATAATAAAAGTGCTGTTCCCAGAGCCAGTCTGTAAGAACTGCAGGTGAATAAGGGAAGAGTAAATAAAGGTATTTCTTAATTCCAGGAGACAAAGATGAACAATATTTGACAGAAATGTGGAGAGAAGAAGAATCTGTATAATGGAAGCATGGCAAATCTTAATACACAATTGCTAAAACACCTAAGATGGAAGGATACCAATTAATTTAATGCAACAGGCTTGAAGATTTAAAATTTCCACATTGCAGTCTTAATTTTTAAGCCTTTGGAGCACAGCTAAGTAATTGGATGTGGATTATAAAAGTAAATAGTTTTAATCTATCTGGAATTACAGCTATTATGCTACATGGTATAATTGGCAGAGCTTTTTTTTTTGGCACATGAGTTTTCAGTAGTTGTAAATCTTTACACTACATTCACTTTGCCAGTCTTCCATGCTTTGAAACATCTTGCAATTTGTTATTCTTTAAACAGATTGTACTGTTGTGTGTAACTTTTAAAAATATAAAGGAAAATGGGATTACGGTTTTACTTTTTTTTTTTTAAAAGAGATTTGGATTTTGAAATATAGTTATCTAAAAATTTCCCTTAATAAAAACTTCTGAGTACCTGATGGTCTGTGAGCCCTTTAAAATAAACAGTAAACCTACAGTAGAGTATACCGTCAACGTGTCCCAATGAAAAGCAGCAGAGATTTGAAATAAGCAGTATAATTTAAAGTCAGCAAATATTGAGTTTAGCTTTGTGGGATGCCAGCAAAAAAATGCTTTGCATTTATCAGGTGGCAGCAACAGAAACGGTCTGGTCTTATCTGTAGTGATTAATTTAAGTGTCGTACCTGTGGGGAGTCCTACTGAACCAGTGGGAATCTCTACTGGCACAGAGGTTTCCTCTTATGATCAAGGTTGTAGTACTTCTAGAGTGGCTGTAGCCTAGAGTGGTTTCAAAAATGACATTGCGGCTCCCTGTTTGCCTTAATACTGTTGAAATTAATCTGCTCGCTGTGTGCGAGGTGTTTGCAGCCTGCACATGCAGCCTGGCATCTCTTCTGATTTAGTGTTAAAAAATCAGACTGTGCTCCTTTTCTCTATTTACATTGCCAGAAGTTGTTTTTTTTGCTTGGAATCTACTAATTCGTCACTGGTTCTCTTGATCATTAGGAAGGAGAATGGTGGGGGGGACCCCTCTACATGTACGGTGGTAGAGATGCAAAATGAGCTATGAAGAGAGAACCTTTGCAAAAATCCTCTTAAATCATTTTCATATTAGGGGAAAAAAGAAAATGCCTCCTAGTCCCTCTGCAGGTCGCCGTGCTAGAGCTAACCCACCAACCAAGTTCACCAGCTTTGATCCATGCTCCTCCGAAAGCAGCATTTTGAATTCACCTCCATCCCCCATTAGTAATGCAGCTTTGCATTGTTGATATGGTGCTTCAAAATTAGTATTTATAAATTGCAAAGGGTATTTGCTGGGTTCCTCTAGCCAAATGGAGGAATTATTGAAAACCTAGAATACATATTTTTCTCTCCTTTTGTATAATGATTCTCCATTTTCCTTCTAATTTCCTTTGTCTCACATCAGATTACTCTCCTCGTCCCTGTTTTAGGGGAAACTTTTCTAGACTAGCACACGTTAGCCTTCCTGTTTATGTGCTTTCTCTCATACCTTTTAGTTATTGTCTCCTCCTTTTCCTTTTTCTGCTATCCCTTGGATTTTTCCTCTTTTGTCTATTTTCCCAGTTCCATTTCCCGTTGTCTTCATGTTCCTTGATGTGCTTTGTACTTCACTGTTTTGCATTCGCTCTATATTTTCTCTATGACATCTTCTGTGCCCCTCTGACCAAATAGGCTTCAAGAATAGTTGCATGCTACTTAATAGAACAGATCCCATCTCTCCGGATGTGCCTCATTCAGTTATGGATGCACTAATACTCAGTTATACGTTTAGCTAGTTCTTGGAAAGGACTGGATGGGAGTCGTATACACAACTCCATATGAAATAAAGTTTGTCTGCTTTTAAAAGGCCCTGCTAGCCACATTATTGATGCCCCTTTAGTGAAGATGCAGTTTACGTTGGCGGAAGAGTTTCTGTCACTGAGATAGCTTGAACCAGTACCCGAACAAAACTAGTTATATTGGCAAAAGAGGATCTTTTTTTCAGCATTAACAATCTCTATAGCAGGACTTTTGCTTGCACAGCAGTGTAGGTGAGCGATGTAGTTCTCCCTGCCCCCAGCCCCAGCACTTGTGACCAGCATGACTTTCTATGCCAGCAAAACTTCAAAGTGAAGATACAGTCAAAGAAACAGCCTTTATGTTTCTACTTGGCACTGCCTTCAGCCAGTGGGTTTGTCATTAAAACATTCAAGCCCTAGTGGAAGATGGAGATTAGAGCAGACTATCTTACACTGATAGGACCGGTGGTTGTTGGTGATGTTCATGTGTTACACTTGATTATATTTTCATCAGCCTAACTGTATGTCTATAATTATCACACAACCTGAGAAAACTGGATGAAAGTTAGATAAACGCTGTGTTTAACTCCCTTAATTCAACTCAATTTCAGTTCCTACTTATGAAGGCCATCAATACAACCAACTTTATTTTCATATAGACCGTTTAATGTGCTGTATCATAGCGCTTCATGGACAGAGTCATTAGCTTAAAAAAAGTAGAAAAGCTTCAATCTTACCTTGAAATCAGAAAGTGCTTGGTTGGGGGAGAGGGGTGGAGTTGTAGGTTGAATTTAAGTGGTAGAACAAACCCCCAGCCGTGGAGGGTTGTGATAAAGGGAACAAGAGGTTAAAACTGTTGGAACAGGCCTACAGGTTAAAAAAAATAAGTCGAACAAGGGAGAAGTAAATCATTGAATTTGCATGGAAGGAGAGAGACCTCGATTTTGGAAACAGATGGGAAACTGGGCTCTCTGGTTGGGCAGAGAACAAAGAAGTTCTACT
This sequence comes from Alligator sinensis, assembly GCF_000455745.1. Taxonomy (NCBI): domain Eukaryota; kingdom Metazoa; phylum Chordata; order Crocodylia; family Alligatoridae; genus Alligator; species Alligator sinensis. Next base: position 1,864,247 of record NW_005842121.1, read on the forward strand.
TTGAGTATCATAGCAGCCTAGCTAAAACTTTCTGGATACAGATTTAAAAAGTTAGGATGTGGAAGGACTATCAAACAAATCTTAGAAATTGTTATGGGAAGCGGTGGCGTTGCAAACTAAGATCTTGGCAGAAGCAAAGTCAAAATAAAAATGAATTCTTACTGCATTGGAAAAGTAGCTGTAAAGAAGTGTATAGAAAAGTGAGATGTAGTAAGAAAAAAGATTGATACCCAGGATAAATTGCAGTCATGTTGGTGAAGTCAGAGTATGGCGGCTTGTAATAGAGGTGCATCCAGACCACAAAGACAGTCAAATAAGGGAACCTAACTACCTTTTGCAGGCTTGGCTGAATTGCACTCTTGCCTGAAACTGGACTAAAAGCTTTGGCCATGCCTGTCTGCTCATGGACCACGAGACTTGTCCGCACTACAAATTCTGACCTGTCCAGAGAGGCAACTGGTTGTAACCAGATTCCCTAACTCATTTGTGTTTTAGCATCAGGTGGATTGTAATTTAGGTATCCTTCATCCAGCTTCAGGAGGTTGGTCGAGCTGGGGAAAAAGAAGACTCAAAATGAACAAAGCGGGATGTGGGATTGTGTTGTGTGCTGTTGTGGACTCCACATTTTAAAAAGGACGTGGAAAAGTTGCAGAGGGTCCACAAGCTGACAACAAAAATGATAAAGCGCTTGGGAGGCAAGCCATAGATGGAAAGAAATAGGTACCGGCATGTTCAGCTCGCGGAAGAGGCAATTAAGAGGAGACATGATAGCAGTCATAACACATATCTGAAGGGGTGCCATAAAGAAGAGGGTGATCACCTTATCTGGGTTGCTGCAGAGAGCAGGATGCAGACCCGTAGTTTGAAGGTGCAGCAAAATCGATGTAGATAGAGGATCAGGGAAAGCCTGTTTCACCCTTAGGGCTGTGAGGCAGTGGAATAGACTCCCTAGGGAAGCTGTGGAAATTTGGTTGGATAAGCATTGGTCTGGGTTGATCTGGGAGGAGCAATGCCTGGAGTGCTTGGTAAGGGCAGCCGTTAGAAACCCAGGAGCCCCCCGTGGATTGCTGGGTAGCTATGCAAGGAGTTTAAAGCAGGGGGTGTAAGGTTTGTGGAGGGGATGCATACTGACCGAGGGGTTCTGGCTGTCCCGTCAAGGCAGTGATATGTGGAGTAACGTTTGCTGTCCCCAGGTTGCTGAGCAGAATGGGGGTGTTTGGGTTTTTCCCCGTGCTCTGATCTTTACTGATTGCTGCACACGGCCAGGAAGGATTTTTTTCCCCTTCCTTGCTACAGGTGTCAAAGTTGTGTTTTGTTTTGCCTTCCTCAGCAGCCTTGCATGCTGGCTGCAGCCAAGGCTGGGGGTGTCCCCGCACTCCTGGTGAGACAAAAACCTGGGGGTTCCTGGCTAGAGAGGCGTGCCACTCCACTCGGGGTCAGACGGATTGTCATGTTTGGGATCTGGAAGGAATTTTACCCCAAGGTCAGGTTGGTACGGACTGGGGAGGTTTGCTTAGTTCAATACTAGAGGGCATGGCCCTCTTCCTTGGATCTCTTGGGCCCGTTTTAATAGCCCTTGCAGCACCAGGGCACTGGCCACTGTGGTCCCCCTGCTTCACCTGTGGCAGGTTAGGGTGCTATGCCTTGTAGTTGTGAGACAAGGTTGATCGGGTAGTTTTAGTAATAGATTAGACAAGGATTTGTACAGGATGGTTTGGATAGAGTGGATGGCTTGATCCAGTCTGCGGCAGGGGGTTGGACTAGATGACCTCCCGAGGTCTCTTCCAGTTCTACTTTTTTATAATTCTGTGTACCATCTACGCAAATGTGAGATTTAAGCTGAATGTGAAAACTTGAAGAAGGAAAATGAACAAAGGTAAAGCCTTGGAGCACTTCATCCACTCTGATATGAGGAGTTGCAAAACTTGTGCAAGAAATGGACTAGTAGTAGTTTAGATAAGGAGACTGCTGAAAACATTGACTTCTCATTTGAGGCTTGCAAGGAGCAATCAGTATTGCAGAAGCGGTGTCATGATTAAAGAAGAGGGGCAGGGTATGAGAGGTCTGTGTTCTCACGTGTCATCTGGAGAAGAGCTGTCTCAGCACTAGAAAGGGTCAAAAGCCTAAGTGGTCTAAAAGGCTGGGAGTTTAAGAACTGTTCTCCAAAGCAGCCAGGGCTTTTTCAAAGGGAAAAGTAACTCTTTTCAGTTGGCACGATTGGTGTGGTAGGGAGTTTGAGATAAAAACTGAATGAAGTCAAAGGAAGATCCAGTATAACATGCCTTGCCTTCATAAATGCATGTGGTATTTCCCACTGCCACTACAAAGTTTCATAGTCTTGCATTTTATGGTCCTGTGGTTATAAGTTTCAGCCAGTATCACAATTCTAGAACGGGGACAGGCTTGTTAGTTTTACACAGTGGAGTGCGTCTGTGCCACAGTTTTCAAATTGCTATTAAAATAGCAAAGTCAGTCATTCAACTCGTCCTGCTTACTAATGATCTTTTGCTTCTGAGCATAGGTTCCTGCTCTGAGTTAATTTAAATATTGAAGTATTAAATTGGCTCCCTATAAACACACTAGCAAAATGTCCGTCATGAAAGCGGGGGGCAGAGCAGGGATGGAGACTCACGTCCACGCTCACGTCTTCTTCTTCCCCCCACCACCACTCCAGGTCCAGGCCCCCTACCGCCACCATTCTGGGTCGTGTCCCACTCCACCTGCCACTCTGGGTCCAGCCCCACTCCACTGCCCCCTACCCACTGCTCTCCGTCCGGGGGGGTGGCATGGGGGGGCAGGGGCTGGTGCAGAGCCACGGGGCGGGGTGGGAAAGGGGAAGCAGCCACGGCACAGAGTGCTCGCTGGCCATGTGGCATGGGGAGTGGTCCTGGGGTGTGGCCTAGGGTGCATGGGGGGATGTGGCGCGGGGAGCGGCCATGGCGTGAGGATGCGGGGAATATCTGTTGGCTACGGCCACCCAGCGTGGGCAACGGCCCCAGTGTGTGGCATGCAGCTACAGGCCGTGGCGCAGGGAGTGGTCATAGTGTGGGAAGTGGCTACAGGCTGTGCCATCGTGGCCCAGGGAATGGCCCCAGGATGTGCTGCTGGGCACATGGGGGTGTAGCGCATGGCATAGTGCGGGAAATGTGGCATGGCGCAGGGAATGCCTTGGGTTCAGGGTGTGGTGCAGGGCACGTGGATGGCCTTGGTCATGGCCCCCGGGACATGGTGTGGGGGGGACCATGGTGCGCAGGTGTGTGT
>NW_005842121.1:1867517-1871818 GCF_000455745.1 Alligator sinensis
GGCCATAGGGTGTGGCACGGTAAGCAGCCCCAGAGTATGGTGTGCGGCATGTGGGGGGGTGACATGCGACTGCAGGGTATGGCACAGGGAGCGGCTATGGCATGTGGAGCACCTGCCAGCTACAGCCATGTGGCATGGGGAATAGCCCTGGGGTGTGGTGTGGGGCGCACTGGGGGGTGGCACGCAGCTGAAGGGTGTGGTGTGGGGGAGCACTTGCCAGCAGTGTGGCGCATGGGGAGCGGGTGTGGAAGGTGTGCCCCTCCCCACAGCCGCTTCCCATGCTGCACCCTGTGGCCCTACGCCACAACCCTCACAGCCATGTGCTGCAGCTGGCAGGTGCTTCCCACACACCCCCATGCCAGCTCCCCACACGCTCATGCACTATACCTGCCTTGCGCACCTGCGGCCACACAGGGACTGGGCACAGGGGGTGTGCCGCAGCTGGCAGGCACTCTCATGACAGCTCCCCATGCGGTGTGCCCCCACCCAGCGTGCCACGTGCCCGCAGCTGGTAGTCGCTTCCCACGGGGGGTGGGGAGGAACGTGGCTGCCAGGTGCCGCGTGGGGAGTGGGAATGAGGTGGGTGCGCCCTACCCCATGGCCACATGCTGCAGCTGGTGGGCGCTGCCCAGGCACCCCCATGCTGGTTCCCTGTATGCAGTGCCTTCCACGTGCCCTGCAGTCACAGCCAGTGGGTGCTCCCTGTGTGGTGGTGGGGGCTGCAGGAGGTGTGCTGCGCCCTGCGGCCCTGTGGTGCAACCAGTGGGCTCTGCCCGCGTAGCCCGCGCCCACTCCCTGCATGGCACCCTGGCTATGTGCCACACCCGCCCCGTGCCATGTCCCCCCACAGGGCCTCAAGCCATGCCCCCCTCGCCTCCCTCCCCCCATGTGGCGGAGCACAGCCTTGCCCCCACCGCCTCTGCCTGCCTAAGTGCCACACAGCTGGAAGTGCCGTGGCTTTTATTCTATTTGAATTTTTTCATTGCCCTGGGAGCTTGTGTCTTCCACCCAGGAGAGAGTTTTGCAATCCTCCAGAACTGCTAATAACTATGGGAAGGGAGGAGTTTGCACCCGAAATGCCAGGAAGGATTCTTCTTTATGGATTGCTTCTTAGCCAAAACTGAGTGCTCGTCATTCAGGCCTTCCTGGGGCTGTGTTTACGGGAACCTCAGCATAAGGCCTTGCGTATCACCGTGCATGTGTACCACTGAGTGACATGTTGCCATGGTGTCATGTGTGGCTATTTGCACTCTTGTACAGGATGAGTTTTTGAAGGAGATGTGTAGTTTTTTAGAAGGCATATCCAGACACTTTTAAAAACTGGTTTTGCCAGAATACCTGTCTGGTAGAACTGTGGAGAGAAAAACATCAAGCCCAAACCATCTGGCTGAGAATGGAAAAGCCACAGGTGTAGGCACATTAATACTGACCAGATACTTCGTGTGCTGGTGTAAGCTGTGCCACCCACTCGGAGGGTTTCCTGGTAAGTGGAGTCAACGGCTCATCCTTCGTCTGTCTGCTCTGGGCTCCCGGCTGACGTGCTCGGGTAGCAACACTACGGAGGGACTTTTGCCTTTGCAGACACATTGCCTAGGTTTTTGTGGAGACCTCTACACGCTGTTTTTTGCATCCTTTTTTGAATGCACTTGCACACTGCTTCCCCTCCTTCAGCATTTCTTGTGCAAGCGAGCTACAGTCTAGTTCAGGGAAGCATGAGCAGCATCTTTGCAAGGCTTGTTTTCAGCCATGTGAGTCACTTGGTCTGCCACGCGGTTGTAGTTGCTTATTGGATGTGATTTGTCTCGTGCTCATAGCAGTTCATCTCATTGCAGTTGTAGCCAGTTGAAACGTTGTAGTTGGATTTAAATAAAATACCTCCTTTACATCTGTGGAGGGAAACATCAGACAGCATGCGCTGCACAGCAGGGCACCCCTCGAAAAAGTCATTGATGTGCTAGTTCCTCGACGTGGAACACTTGCAAGCATTCAGTCTCTAGTCAGAAATGGTGTTGATACACTTCTGTACGGCAACTGAATAATCTTGTATGGGCTATAAAAACCTTGAAGCGCTTTCAGGAAACCACCAAAGCATTTGCCTTTGGAATCGTTCAGTAACTCATCACGTGCTTTACATAAAGGAAACGTTTTATGTAAGAGATCTTCTTTCTTGTATGTACTTTCTGGAGCAGACCTTGCTGGAGATCTCTGCTCTTTTAAAACTTCCTGGAGACTGATTTCCCCTCCCCTCCCCTCCCCCTTCAGTCCGGTGGATCTTCAGGCCATCTCATTTTCTTCTCCTAGACTGGGGGGTAGAAAAAAACCATCTCAACTGAGGTTGAGACCCTTCCAGGTGTGCCGCAACACGGGTAACACAGCAGGCAGGGTGATCTGCCCCATCTGCCTCTTGCAGAGGCAGATCAAGAAGCAGCGGTGCTGGGCTCTGCGCTCTTCCTGCAGCCCTTCCTGGTCTAGCCCCCCGTGCTCCCTGCAGAAATAAGGGCGCACTGGCATGGGGGACTGTCTTGTGCCCCCCTGTTCCTGGGAGGAGCAGCTAGGATTGGATCAGGAAGGCCTGTGGCAAGATCCGGTCCCAGCCCTTTGCACTGCCAGTCTGTGGAGCAGCCCTTTTTTTGTCCCGACAGAGCCAGGCTGGGCTGCAGCCGCCCTTTGACAGCTTGGTCAGAGGAGTGAGCCTGGGCTGGAACAAGGAGACCCTGGGCAGGTAGGACCTCCCCATAGACACCCCTTCCAGGGACACGGGAGTGTTGCCCAGCGTGCAGCACCTATTCATTACACCTCTTCTGCCTGCTTTAGGATTATCAGAAAAACTTAAAACAGGCACGGATGTGTGTGGCAGCACCCTGGTTGAGAAGCACTGAGTGAGCAGGGGCAGTATTGTACAACACTGGTTCTCAACCAGGGGTACCGCTAAATTCAGAGAAGTTGTGTAGCAGCCACGTGATGGTTAACAAGCTGGGAACCACTGCCTTCGACCATGTGTCAGTAATTGCTATCTGTTTTTCTTGCACAACTGCATTTTTTCCTGCTGGGTTTGACATGCACTGTGATAGACACCCCTTAAACAGACCACAAACAAGGAGGTAGGAGGATTTCAAATCCTTAGAACTCTTTTTTCTTTTCAGGCCCAAATTCCAAAAGTTTTTTATTTTCATCATATTCCAAATCGAGACGACTTTAGGAACTTGTGAAGATTACAGAACAGTAAAATAAGGCAACCAATACTTGTCTGTCTGAACCACGTGAGGGCTCTGTAAAATATTTTTGAGACACCAAGCACAAACGGCTGCCACGCCTTGTTTGAATGCAGGGTTGACACAGATGACTTCAAACCACTGCAGAAGCTTGGGCCTTATTTTCATTTCAACTTACTTCAGTTTAAATTAAGTTGATTTGGAACAGGTTTAGGTTGAACTGCAATAAATGATCCCGCTAGTTTCTCAGTATCTCCGCATGCTGTCATGCGCAGTTTTAACTTGGTACGATCACGTGTTTCGAAACGAACTTTGAAGAGATTATAGAGCAGTCACGTGTAGGTAGGGTAAGACTGAGTTCCACTGTTTTTCCATTTCTAGTGGTAAAGACATTTTTCTGAGTAGCATGGCGAAATCCCTACTTGATCGCCAATTTACTGTTACAAACAACATAAAAACAAAAACGGGACAGGCCTGAGGAAGCATACTCTGATATCTGGAAGCCTACCTGTGTCTATATCCAATAAGAGGGATCACCCACAAGGATTCTTGCCTCTCACATACCTGCTAGACCATTATGGCAACAACGTCCCCGCCACGCTACCAAAAATCCCTCTTGTTATACTTAAAAGGACAAAGTCCTCTGAAGATCACGCACTTGTTACTGAATTCTTACCTTCTGTTACAACAGCGGTCACCAACCAGTTGATCTAGATTGATCAGTGATTCCCGGAGCCTCTTGAAGTCGATTCTGCGCTGGGAGGGCTAAGCACACGCATGCATGCACGCGCAACCTCCCCCACCCCCCCAGCCGTGCAGGTTGGTCAGTGGGGAGGGGAGGGAAGGGGTGGAGGCCTGGGGAGCACGTGCTGCAGGGCTCGGGGCACAAAGCCCAGCCCGCAGCAGGAGCCACCTCCACCGTGTACAGATCAGGGGGGCATGTGCCCTCCCCAAATGTGGGGCAGCGCCACCAGCTACAGCAGCTCTGAGGTGGGGAGTAGGGCTGGGGCAGGGGAATGCCCACCCTGTCCCACTGGCAGATCCATGGGTATGTTCCCCCTGTGCCCTCCTGGACTGCACGCCCCCTGC
>NW_005842121.1:1871849-1875709 GCF_000455745.1 Alligator sinensis
CCCACCCCACCCCAGCTGTGCAAGACCTGCCCCTGTCCCTGCCTCTGCCCCATTCCCTACCTCACCATTGTTTGGGAGGGGGTGGTAGATAGAGGCCAGAGTAGTGAGGGAGGGAGTGAGGCTAGGGCTGGGGTCTTGATCTGCCCCACCATGACCCTTTCCCTTCTCCCCGCCCCCCCCTCCCCCCTGGACTTACCTGCTTCATGGGGGATGGGGGAGTGTTAGATCTTCAGTTCCTTTTAAATTCCAAAAGTGATCTCCGACCTAAAAAGGTTGGAGAGCACTGTATTACAAGTAGCTCATGAGTACTGTACCTGGAAGGTAACGCTGAAGTTACTCAACTTCAAATATATCTGTGCCTTTGGCAGTGCGCACTCTCTAGTTGGTTTTATTACAGTCTCTTCCCTGTTTGTGTGGGCTTTTCACATGTTAACAGGGAAAACATGTTTGAAAGTATGGTTTAATGCTTTAATTTGAATTGCTTCTCCCTGAGAAATGGGCTCAGGTTCTATTCTGCAGTCCGGGAGTTAGCAGAAGAATTGTATGTGGATACCCACGGCTCCGAATGTTCGCACCATCTCAGAGTCGGTTAAAGACTCATTGAGAAATGTATGTAAATCAGAGGAGAGATAAAGAGTCAACTTATCCCCAAGCCCTAGGGTTGGCAGTAATGCAGTTTTGAGACCTGTTTCCTACTCCTGCTTTTGGGTTCAGGAAGTCACATTTCACAGTCCTTCCGCAGAAGTGTACTGCGCCCATGCCCATGACCTGCCATCAGAGCTTGGGTCAGTGGCTTGCTTTTGCTCGCTTGCTCTCTTTTCTTTAATACCTTTTTCCTTTCTCATTGAGAACAGGGAAGGAATTTTAACAGAGCCCTGGAATGGCATGAGGGAAGAGTGTCTAGAAACTAGAAGTGGTTCAGTGAAAGGGCAGTTTAGCAGAGCTCATAGAAATACTCACAGAGCTGCTGGAACTAAGCTGTGTTTCACCTTGATCATTTCTTGTGTGTTTTTTCTTTTCCTACCTGTTATCTTTTTAGGTGGCATATTATTTAAAGTGGCTGTCTTCCGTGTTGGCGGATGTAGTTCTCAGTCTTGATTAGCTCCTATTAACCATTAAGTGCAGGAAATGGGTGACTGTTGACATGAATAGAGAATTAATGAGAAAATGAACTGCAAAATGGGAAAGCTTACTGTAAGGCAGGAAGGGAGCAAGGAGGTTCTGCAAAGTGAAAAGGGAGGAAGAAACGGGTCCCAGCATCTAGAGCAGTGATCCCCAGCCAGTGTCTCGATCCTGTGAAGGGTGCCACAAGGTGGGAGGAGATGAGCACAGGCTCATCCCTGCCTGAGCATTTCCCTGTGCCCAGGGTAAGCACTGTAATAAGCTAGTTTTGAAATGGGGTGCCTTGAATCTCACAAGGTTGAGAACCATTGATCTAGAGTGTGTACGCAGAATAAAGATGTGGTATATAAGGAGCCACAGATGGACTGACCAGAATGCATATTGCCTTGCAGGGAAAGGGGGGCAGGGTTTGTGGTGGTGCAGGAGTCGGACATGCTAGCTACAAGAAATAGCATTCATATCCACATGACTAAATATAAGAGATGTGCACTTATGATCCATGGAGTCGTTACTATCAGATAAAAACAGAAATACCATATTTACTTGAATACAAGATGACCACCCAATAATTAGATTCTATATATGGAACGTTTATAAATTTGTTATAATCTTCTAGGTATAGAAGAAAGAAGAATCTAATTACTGGAGGTTTGCCTTAAATTTGTCTCTCTTCCACTGCTACAACAGGCAAAATAAATCAGGGTGATCAGTTAGCCCCCTTGCCCTCTTCCCCCTGCAGCTCCTCCTGCCCTCTGCCTGAGCACATGGAAGTGAAGCAAATTTGAAAACCCTGATTTTGAAATAAACATACATATAGTAGTTTGTATGTCTGGCAAATTTACTTCGCTCGTGCAGAATTGATGCAGTTCACCTTTTCTGAAACTGCTTTAAGTTTTAGCACAGGCACTCCATAAACAGACTTTTAAGCAGCACTTTTGTACCTACTTATATATAGTATAATCTGTGTAGGATATTAGTCCAAAGCCAAAAGGCTCATAATGTACCTTATAGTTCATTGGGCTGGGCCCCAGCAGAGTCAACAGCATGTTAAGCCATGGTGACCCCACAGCTCAGCACTGCTCAGTATGTGTGTGTAGTCCAGATACCTCCCACAAAGGACCCGTGTGCTAATTAGCCCCCTACTTATAACTGGAACCAGGTGTTCTTGTCATGAGTCCTGGGATCCTGCAAAAATCTAGATGCAGATGAAGTGCACGACAACCTCATGGAGGGCAGGGCCACACTAATCATATACAACAGGCTGAGAAAGGGGGTGACAGGGATTCTGGGTGAACTGCTTGGTGATGTTTGTCAGACATCAAAGGCTGGTGAAGGAACAAATCATTGGCGATGGGAAAGAAAAGCACAGCTCAGCTGTGGGCATGAAGAGGAAGTTGAAATGTATGCAGTGTAGTGGCTCACCATGACTTGGAAAAAGAGTCCGCGCTGAGGGGGACTGAGCAAAATGAGCATTACCATATACTTTATTCAGATGGGTTGTGCTAACCTATCCTTGTGGTAGGTTCCCATCGATATGTTTGCCCAGTATGAGCCATGTGTCGTATAGTCGTGCTCTGTTGGCTGCATTTAATTAGCTTCATGGGTGGTTTCCGTGACTGAGCACATGCTGCTTTTGGCAGCACTTGCATGATGGACAGCGTATTTAACGAGGTTCCCTTGTATGTGAATGTAAGACCAGGGGTGTTTTTTTCCCTATGCTGATTTGGGGCAGAGGAGATGGACCTCCTCTTGTGTTTATCTGAATACGGTAGTTATGTTGCAGCTTGCTCTACAGTGGAAAGGGCGCGTGGAGTTACTACACAAAGTGTACATTGCTAGAATTGGCAAAGCTGTTCTAAGCGTTTAGAAAGAAGTTGGCCTGACTGTATCGAATGACATGCTATAAATGGAGTTACCTGAAAGGTTTTTTTTCTGTTGACACAACTGGTTGTGCTTTCAGCAGCTGTAGGAATACTGCTCTTGGTCACACTGGATACAAAATTCTGTTGCTGCAAAACTGCTAAGGCTTGTCTACGTGGGGAACAGCATGCGAGTGTACATACTAGCTGCTCTGCTGACGTACCCCTTGCACGCATTTGGTGTGTCAGAAGAGTGCCTTAGTGCGAGCTAGCTTACTCCATGCAAGTCAAATAAGCAAGCTCATATTTAGCGAGCGCTAGGTATGTCCACAGAGGGGGCTTGCATGACATCATTCCTACTTCGTATGCTTTCTTTGGAGATGCACCCTGAGAGACAGGTTAGGCTTGATCCAGTCAGCAGACAGTGTTAAATTTGCTCTTTTCCTTCACTGGAATCTTGCTTTCCTGAGTCCATCAGTCTTCCCTGCCTTGACACCTCGTTCTGAATCTGCCGCTCATAAATAGCAGGCACCTAGTTCAACCCAGAGAGTCCATTTTTCAGCAAATTTGCTATTTTGTATTGTTCTTCTTTTGTTTTACTGCTAAATTAGCTTTTTTGCACATTCCCTATCGTATGTGTGTATATATATTTTTATTTTATTTTTTAAAGGATTGGACCTATCCCATGAGAAGAGAGATGCAGGTACGACATTATTTACGTTCTTCAAAACCCAGCGGCTTCTTCCACAAGCACAAAGAGCTGTCAGATGAAAGGCCTGGGCTCAAAAATAATCTCAGGCTCTTCGATCTCTCGCTGGCAGCCCTGTGGAGGAATGAAAGTCCGTCCCTGGGGAGGGTGCATGTTCTCTTGTTCTTTAA
>NW_005842121.1:1875719-1878025 GCF_000455745.1 Alligator sinensis
TAGAGTAGTGACGGTACGGCAGGAGGTGGCTTGCCATCTGTTTTGCTTGGCGTGTGCCGCGTTCCCCTGGAAGGCTGAGTATAAAAGGAGGGGATTTATTCGACTGAGAAGGGGGAGGAAGGAGCAGGGGAGAGGCAAGGTGGAACGAAAGGTGAATCTCAATCTCAGATGGGGTTAAAAGAGAATCTCGGCCCTTCTCCCAGTATCCTACCTCTGAACGATTCAGCCCGCGGTGACAACAAAGCAGCTGGAGGTTTGCTTCTGACTTCAAATGCAGTCAGAAGGGAATCTTCTCAGATAGCAGCCTTGAAGAACTCTTTGTTCAATGACAGCAAATCTTTGCAGAAAATAAAGGTCCTCACACCTACCTGGAAGTGACTTAATGGAGGGAGGATAACTGGATGCAAATTAGTCCTCTTACTTAGAGCTGGAAGACTTGTCACATTTGGTGCCTTGCTACAAAAGAACTTTTGGAATTTATACAAGACTTGAGTACGGCCCCGTTCCCGGTTCCCCTGAAGCCCACTTCAGCTTAGGGCAGTGTAGAGCATGCCCGTTTAATCTGAGCTTTGTCCATAAAAAAAAAAAAAAAAAAATTCTCTTCTAAAAATCTGATTCTCTTCCTGTGGCTCACATTTCTTTGCCAAACCGATTTTCCCGGCCCAGTTAAAAATGACATTTGATAACGTCCCTTTCTGCACAGTAAGGCACTTGTTGCTTCCATGGCCATAGTTTGAGTTCAGAGTGCAATGTATTTATTTGAACTAATGTTGAGTTGATTTTAAATATCTTCCTTTTTTTTCCCCCATAGGAAATTTTACCTGGGTTATTTTTAGGCCCATATTCTTCAGCTATGAAAAGCAAGGTACGGTTTTCAGAATGCTCTCGCTTGCAAGCAATTTAGCTAATGGTACATTAACCGTGTAACAATGTAAACGTGACTATAAATTGCGTACATATGTCTTATTGATATGATCCTTTGATGTATTAAATGGTCCAGATCTGTGGAAATGATTGGCTGCTTACTTCCTTTATGATCTGTTAAGGTGATTTGGGGTCATAGCACACCATGATGTAGCGAGCTCCTGGCTCCTATGACTGCTGAAGTCAGCCCTGCTTCCAGGGCAGGGAGTGATGCTCCGGTCAGATGCATGGGGCAGCTCACGCGTCCAAGAGATGATTTTAAGTTGGTCTGAAGACATGGATAGACAGCTCTGTACCTGTTACCTGTGCTCATGGTTTTGAGGTCTCCTCCATAACCATGCTGGTAAAGCATTTTTACCTAAATAATGGAGACCCTATTGGAATTGTATGAGATAATATCCTAGGCACAATGACTTGCTCACCTGCTCCATCCATAAACTAAACTGAAGCGTTGGCATGAATTCATAATGCTAATTACATAAACAGTGTCATGGTTTTGAACAAGGTCGATCTGGTATTTCTCTTTCAGCTATCTACACTTCAGAAGCATGGAATAACCCATGTAATATGCATACGGCAAAATATCGAAGCAAACTTCATCAAGCCAAACTTCCAACAGATGTTTAGGTAAGGGAGAAACAGGCTGGCGTTCTGCAAGATGAAAAACAAGCCGGGCATAGTTTTACGTCAAACTTTATTGTGCTTGGGACAGTCTTTTTCTTACTACTAGTATGGTGCTCTACAAGTAATCGTGTGTTCATACAGTTCTGTCAGATTCTTATTTAAATATGTTTCATTAAATTAAGGTTCGTGTCCAGTATGTTCTGTGGTTTGGATTTGTCCCACCAAACCACAGGATGCTTCACGGTCTGTCAGTAAGGCCACAAATGAGGTCTCCTCATCAGTTTGCACCAGCTGTCTCTCAGTCGCTGACTGTTAGTTGTGGGTACAGCGCGTCCCTCCTGGTCCCTGGACATACTCTTGCAGTAACTCTTCTCAAAATGAATGTATGAACCTTTTTTGAGGTACACAGAAGAGAGCACAAGTCCAGTTTTGCATCTTGATGACGTTGGGAACGCAGAATAACTATTTGTTTGCGTTATATAAATGCCTGTCCAGGCCTTTCTCTGCATTAAGTGTCTAAGTATTCTCTCACTTCATCTTTTGAATGAGATCTCTTCCTTCCAGCTGAGGACTGAATAAAAACCTTTATAATTAGTCAAAACCCTTTTTACCAATTTAGAAGGGTGCTTTATCCACAGATCCCTTGAAAAGGAGACTGCACAGTGAGGCCATGTGGCAGCGTACCATATTTACTTGAATATCAGAAGACCCTAAATATAAGATGGACCCCCCCCCCCCCCCCCCCCTTTTTTCTTTTG
>NW_005842121.1:1878056-1902155 GCF_000455745.1 Alligator sinensis
TGATTCGATATGTGGACATTTTCTAAATTGGTTATAATTTCCCAGCTATAGAATCTAAGTATTGGAGGGTTGTCATGAATCCCTCTGCCACTGCTACAGCAGGGAAAGCAGTGGCTGGGGAGGGGTCAGGTGTCTCCCTTGTCTTCTGCCCTGCTCACCTCTTCCCCCTGTGACCTTCCTGCCCCCCCCAGCTCCCCACAGCCTCTTCCCGGTCCCTGCCCCCCTCACTCCACTTACTGCCAGATGCTGCTCGGGATGTTCTGCCCTGGGGCACAACATCTGGAAGCTCAGCCCTTGCCTGGCCAGGCAGCATTGCTGGCGCTGCCGACTGGCTGTGCAGGCAGTGTAGCAGTATTGGCAGGGCTGACTGGCTAGGCAGGGGAAGGAATTTCCATGTGCTTAGTGCCAGGAGAGACCCCTGCCCAGTGCAGAGCTGAGCTGTGCCTGACGGTAAGGGGAAGGGATGGGTGGAGGGTTGGAGCTGACTCTGGCCCCGACCCAGGCTCAGGGCGAGAGGCAGAGCCACAGGAGCTGCCCGCTCCTCCCTCCTCTTCGTATGCAGTTGAGACAAAGGGTTTTTTCTCGTGCCGTTTGGAGGGAAGGCCTCATCTCATATTCAAGTAAATATGGTATTACTATTGCAGATTTCTCGCTTACGTTGGAGCAGAACTGTTTTCCAAAATGAACTCTGCGTATACAAGAAAAATACTGTTGTGTGCTCACAGTGGCTGTTTTAATTGCAGATATTTAGTCTTGGATATTGCAGATAATCCTGTTGAAAATATAATCCGATTTTTCCCTACGGTAAGTATTTTAGTGTATTGACTTGAATGGGAAGGGCAATGTTCAGTCAGGTTTTCCAAAATGATCTTAGATGTCTCCATGTTGGGGATTCAGCTTAGACACCTTTTATGGTTCTTCTGTTCCTGGTTTGGTCACTGTCCTACTGGGTGGCCCGGGGGTAAACCGCTTCATCTCTCTATCTCCTATTTCTCATTGCTAAGATGAAGATGATGCCAACTGCGGAAAGGGGTTGGAAATCTGATGAGAGCTCCACATTCGTTATGGGGAACTTGTTTCAGTAGGCTGGTGCTGAATGTTTTCTGACAAGTGGGTGCCTTTAAGGTATCTCAAGGTGTGCGCCCAAAATTGCTAATTATTTTGGGAATTTCTGGCCTGTAAGAAATGCCTTTGACCTTTTTCAGTATCGGTCCCACAGTATTTAAATGTTTTCCTTAAAGCGAATGTCAATACAGATAGATGGTGGAAGGGAACTTGAGGGGTGGCATCATGTTGCTTTCTGGAAGCATATCTTACCTTTTGTACCCTAAAGACAACTAGTTAATATCCATAATTAAAATCACTTATAATACATATTTAAACAGAACAAGTTGTTAAAGAAATCCTGATGAAAGGTGTTCACTTATTGTCTGTCTGTTTGAAGAGGATTGAAGCACTTTGTGGGGATTTCCTTCCACCCCTGCCATATTAAATGGTGTTTACAAAAGATTAAGTAGATTTAGGTTTAGGTTTCTGGCCTTGCAGTTTAGATTGTTCTGATGCTCTTAAGGCAGACCACTTAGTTGACAGCTTTTTTTAATCCAAATCGGGTTGATGTTACAAAACAGCATGTTCGTGTCTACTCCTGCCATTACTAACCAGATAGTGGTGCTAAATAATAGCATTGGACTGTTGCCGGTATGTACCAAGTCTGTCTTTTAGGACATTCAGTGCTTTTCATTGAATGTACAACTGTACACGGAGTTACTCCCTCCTCTCCCGCAACACACTGCTCTGCCAGTTAATGCCTTCACGCCCCTCCTGTACCAGCTGCCCTGCATTTCCATCCTCTTCTCCCTGTGCTTGCACTGTCGTTTCTGTGATTGTCAGCCTGCACTAAACCCGGTGTTGCTATGGATCGCTGCAGACATTTCTGGTCTTCTCTGCTCTGTAGCTCTCTTTATTTCCAGCTGCTTTTATGGAAGCCCCAGTTGTTTTTTGGAGGAGGGGAAGTGGGGGTGTCTTTAAAAAAAAAAAAAAAAAAAAAAAAAAATCATCTGCTCTGTAGCTCTCTTTATTTCCAGCTGCTTTTATGGAAGCCCCAGTTGTTTTTTGGAGGAGGTGAAGTCTGGGTGTCTTTAAAAAAAAAAAAAAAAAAAAAAAAAAAAAGTGGAATCAAGGAAGAGTTGACAGCATTTGGTTTGCTCATACGTGGAACTGGTCCAGAGAGCTTGCTGGACCACAGTTCATATTGATTAACTAAAAATACACCGTATCACTGAAAATAAGGTCTTTGGAAAACTTAAGGTGACCTGTTATAACAGGCATGCTATTGTCAATGCAGTTCTTGATGAAGTTCTTATTGATGACCTATTTTCATCTATTAACTTCCAAATAGCATTAATGCCTTCACTGGATTGATAGGAAATTTCTTGGAGTCGCATCAGATCAATTTGTATAAATTAACTGAATCTTCAGGTAGTGCCTGAATAAGTGTCCACTGACCATTTATGATAATAAAGAACTGGGTTTTTTTCAGTCCTGTTTTAAATGTACCACTAAACAACACATTCAGTATGTAAAATCTGTATATACATAGTGATTAGTGTAGCAACTCTTTGGAACATAAATGAAAAAAGCAGCGTTAGCCTTTACAGCTTTAATAGGAACTGCCTGTCTTAATGGAACCGGTTAATTTTTTTTTCCTTCAGACTAAAGACTTTATTGATGGAAGTTTACAAACTGGAGGTAAATTTTAGACTTTCTTGTACTTTGCTATATTCAATTTACTTATCCAGTTTTGTTAGAAAGGTCTTGAAATCCATTTGCCATAGGCGACATGTAGGGAGGGTACGGGGGGTGGCAGTATTAGGGTTGCCCCCTGACAGCGAGCGCTCCGGCTGGTAGGGGGGCATGGAGAGTGCCAGGTCCCCCCCTGAAATTGGCTCTGCTTGGCAACCGGCCGCTGGGGGACTGCCCCAGCTCCTGGTCATGCCCTGCTGGTGCACACCCCCCCTAGACTCGAGAGACACCACTCATCCATGCCATTTGCTTTAGTGGTGTATTTCCAGACAAATGTTGGATATTAGTTGGTTTCCAAAATCTTGGTTTTCCCAGTATTGTCGGTTGACTGGCAGCTTTTTCTCCTGCATGCTGTTGAACCCGGTCACGGAATAAATTTGTGTGTGGAATACAGGTCTAACTCAAACTTTTCTTCTGGATTTCAGCCTTAAGTTGGATAACCTATTCCTGTTCATACTACAGGGGTTTTTTGCTGCAAGTCCTAATTCTCTTTTGCAAATTAATACTGTTCCGTGTTCATGGCTTTTGTCTTTTTAGATCAGTGATTCTCAGCCAGGGTGCCACAGCACCCTGGGGTGGCTTGAGATCCTTTCCAGGGTGCCATAGTATGATACACAAAATAAATGCAGAGATTTCAAATAGAAATTCATGGTGTTAAAACTGCCTCTTGTTGGGGTCTTTCTGAGTTTTTTGCAACGGAACAATTGTCCTGTTACATTTCTGCAGTCAAAAATGAGGGAAAACGAAGAGCTGGCATTTCCCAAGGGGTGGCTTGAGTCGAAAAAGGTTGAGAACCACTGCTGTAGATGTAGGCCTGTGTCTCACCTTCATCTTGCTTTAGTTCAGGTCTTTAAAGTCGTACTCTGCCGTGCTCATTTCCATGCAGTGTGGTGGGAGATCCTAATTTAGAAATCTAGAGTGAAGTCACACCCTATCAACTTTTCCTTAAATATCTTGCCGCTGCATAGATATGTTTAAGATGAAAAGCTGGTAAACGTGGAAGTTTTTACTTGTCTCTGTAAGTAACTCTGTCTCTTCTCAGGAAAAGTTCTTGTCCATGGAAATGCAGGGATTTCTAGAAGGTAGGAATCTGTCCTTTTTTCTTTTTAGTTGCATTATGGCAATATATTTTTCTAAATTTGCTTGTTTCTTTTCAGTGCTGCCTTAGTAATTGCATATATTATGGAAACATTTGGAGTGAAGTACAGGTAAGAAAAGTACTCAGAAACAGCTCTGTAGCTTAGTTGTCAAGTCTTTGGCAGATAATGAAATCCATTTAGGAGATCTGGCAGGTAAGTGCCTTTTAAGAAGGTACTTCAGAGTTGAGTTTAGAATCAGTAATAGGTTTTGAAGAAAAGTAGACATGCTTGTCTTGGCCTGTAACTCAACCTCTGATGAATGGGGTGCAGAGAGGTTCCTCGAGTCATGGCTTACCCCGTAACTGCCTCCTGCAACCTTTCCGTTACCTTCCTTTGAAACAAGATGCTAGGCACCATTGGAGATGGGGTAGTGGACTTAGGTGGATCAATGGTCTAGGTGAGGGTGTCAGTGCTTGTGTTCCTCCTTGCTGAAATAGTCTCCTAGGGCCTCTGCCATAAATGCAGTTCAGAGGACTCGTTTTACATGGTCCTTGAATGAGACCAGCTGCGTGGCTTTAGGAACGAAGAAGGGAAGGCAGTGTAACATTTTCCCAGAGACGGAAATGCCAGTTCTGAAAATTTTCTGAAGTGCTTTTTCCTAAAAATTGAAATCCAGAAGGAACAGACTATTGCATCTGTAAAGATCTGATTGCTCAGTAGAGATGAGTGACTGCAGTGGTGTTTTTTTTTTCCCCCCTCATTAAGGGATGCATTTACTTATGTTCAAGAAAGAAGATTCTGTATCAATCCTAATGCTGGATTTGTCCATCAACTTCAGGTAATGTTTATTTTTCTCCTGGTTTATAACTTGAGCATACATTAAATCTGGCTGGAAAGGTAAGGCAGCCACATCCTGGGTCATGCAGCTGTAAACCTGTGCTTTTCCTGTGGCTTAACATTTGACAAGATTGTGTCTGCTTAACATAGTCCCTGAGACCTGCTTCTCTGGATGTTGCGGGGGCGAGTCAAAAGAAGGGAGTCATACCTCCGCATCATTACCCAAGCAAATGTTGAAAAACACCTTCAAGTATGAGGGAGAAATGAAAATCATATTTTATCTAACCATTGGGGGCCTCTTAACCAGAGCTTAGCCTGCAGTTAAGGGAAGACATCAAAGCGGATAGTGTGCCGTGCAGCTAAGATGTTTCCTGGCCTTAGACTTTCATATTTTATGATACTTGAATACAGTGCATGAAAGTGAGTAATGAGGCTTGCAGTTGCCATATTGCCACATTTTACAAGAGCCCTGTTTTAATGGATGGAAAGCCCTGGAGTGGCATGCTGAAACGCTTCTGATGCCTCTAGTATACCCATGTCGGTGGCTGGTGCTGAGATGGCAAGCCATCTTGTTAGCTTTGTTTTTCCAGTATTCTGTGTAAGATGTTTCCCCTTGGAAAGAGTCACTTTAGAGCTCCAGCTTTCTAAATCTGTGTGCGTTTGTCAGTAAAATGCATCTTCATCTTCAGCACCCTGTGCAGCCGTTCCCTTGCCAAAAGTCTCTGAAGTTGCTGTATTCTGACATTTCAGCTTGCTTCAGCATTGGTTTCCTACCAGCAAGACTCTCTCTCTCTCTCTCTTCCTAAATGTCCTTGCACAATGCTTTGGGTATATCTATACTGCACCATTCAGTGCTTCCCAGCAGGGCTTACTAGACTGGGGAGTGCTGGGCTAACTCCAGTACCCTTGCTAGCTTGTTTAGCTTGGGGATCTCTGCATGGAAGGGAAGGTAGTATAAAGCATTGAGCCGTGTGGACACATGCTGCGTTTCATGTCGTCTTTCTTTTCCCCTGTTGCATAGCCTATGTCTCTTCTCCACTCTGGCCTCTGAATGTGTCCTTTTTCATAAGAGACAAAAAATAAGGGCTAATAATTTACACATGTCCCAGTAGACATAACTCTTCTTGCTCAGCCTTTGAGCTCCCACAAGCACTCTCCTGATCTTTGCCTCTGGGAGCTCTCTCAGGTAGTCCTGCCTTTCCCTGTCACAGCGTGCCATGCGTATTAGCGTCAGCGTGCATAATTATTTTTTTAGGAATATGAAGCCATCTATCTAGCAAAATTAACTATCCAGATGATGACACCACGGCAGCTGGAAAGATCACTAGCTGTTCCAGCTGGTACTACAGGTGAGCAGAGGGCATTTCTGTCCTGTTTAACTACATCACTCCCTCCTACAGAATTGTGTTTCTCTTATGGGAGATTATTGCCATTGGCAGCAACGGATGGCTGTGAATGCAGTCTCTCGTTGGAGTGGCTCCAGCTGGTACGCAGGGACTGGTTGCAAACTCCTCATTGGAACATGGTATTTCAAACACTTGAGTTTGTCTGCTATTCTCTCTATTTCCATGATAACCTGGAGAAAGGCTGGCCTTGTGACATGTATCCCCATGACTTTTTTTTTAAAGCCCTGAGAGATCTATGGATGGTGCATGCAGCCGGTGTTGAGTTGGGGTGGCTGCACGAGAAGGAGAGTTGTGCTGTCCACTTCTTGGGCACGTCTGAAGATTTTTACTTGTAGCATCCCTTGTCTACCTCGTCCCAGCTGTAGCTTCACTCGAGCCAGGCCAGCAGCACATCCCATGATGAAAATAAAGCAGGCATTAATAGTACATGCTTGAATGTTACTTTTTAGCTGCCTAGCTCATTAATTTGCGAGGTCCCTTCCAGCCTTACAATCTATGAATTTGATCTTTAATTAAAACTTAAGACAAGTATATAGAAAAAACAACTGAAACTCGCAACAGCACTGAAACATTTTACAGTGGGAAGTGTGGTGGGCTTCTTGCCTCTCCAGTAACTCAGATGCCTAATCAGATCTGCTTTCTAACTTGTGAAGTTAACAGAAGACATTGGGTTAGAAACCAAATGTGGAAAATTCTCGCCTCTAAAATGAAGGTTTTAGAAAGGCTGAGTGTCTAAAAATGGGAGTTCAATGCAGGCTCTCCTGTGGTCACAACAAATACAGGTGCTTATAACAATTCCAACTCAAAGCCTATTTTCATTCCCTCCCCCCCTTTTATTTTAGGAAGTTTAAAGCGAACACACGAGGAGGATGAGGAATTTGGAAATATGCAAGTGACAGCAGCGCAGAATGGATGATGTCCAGGGCAGCGCTGTTCACGGATTGTCAAGCGCTGCACATAGGAGCGAAGAAAAATTAACAATGCAAAATGAACACAATTAGCTTCTTTTCAATGACATGTTGCTTCCAGATGTCCATCTGCCTCTGCAGCACATGAAGCAGCATTTTAAGATGTTGGACTTCTTGAATGACTAGATGGCACTGATTGTTTTACTCCTTTTTTACACTTTACAGTTTTATTCTAAACCAAGATTTTTGGACTTGCAAAGAGGTATTATTGCAATAATGCACTTTTCATACTTGAAATTTCTTTATTTGTATGATATAAAGTTATTACTTTAAACAAAATGCAAGCTGGGGATTTGTTTATAAAGTTATTTGTGTAATTTATAACAAGAGACTTTAGTAAAGAAAAGTTTGCTAAAATTCACTTTGTGTTCTCGGTATATATTATAGATTAGTTGCACAAGATTTGGAAAAAGACAAAAAGTGGAAATATGCCTTTTTACAAACTTGGATTTACCATACTGCTGTTCACAGTTGAAATGACACCAGTAGTCTGACCCGCGTGCGCTGCTCATAATACCTCTCCTCCCCCCCCCATACATGCTGACTTATTTTGAAATAAACTGGCTACTCTACAGGTCGGATGGTCTTTGAGAGAAGGAAATGCTGATTTAACTACTGCCACTTGTGTGATACAAGCTTAAGTAAATTGTTAAATAAAATGGTTGTATTCAATTAACCAACAGGAAAGCCCCTCTTAACTTGATGCAGATCAAGACTGACATTTCATAGATCTCATAGACATTAGGGCTGGAAGGGACCTCAGAAGATCATCGAGTCCAGCCCCCCCACCCTAGGGACAGGAACTCAGCTGGGGTCACAGGATCCCAGAAAGATGAGCACCCAAATTTCTCTTGAAGGTGTTCAATGTAGGTGCTTGAACCACCTCCGGTGGCAGGCTATTCCAGACCTTGGGGGCTCGGACAGTAAAGAAATTTTTCCTTATGTCCAGCCTGAAACGGTCTTGCAGTAGTTTATAACCATTTGACCTCATCGTCCCTTGGGGCGCTCTGGTGAACAAACGTTCCCCCAGATACCGATGGTCACCCCTGATAAACTTGTAGGTGGCCACGAGATCGCCCCTGAGCCTGCGCTTTTCCAGGCTAAAGAGCCCCAGGGCTCTCAGCCTGTCATCGTAGGGTCTGCTTCCCTGACCTCTGATCATGCGCGTGGCTCTTCTCTGCACTCTCCCAAGCTTCTCCACATCCTTTTTTAATCGTGGGACCCAAAACTGGACGCAGTACTCCAGCTGCGGCCTCACCAAGGCCGAGTACAGGGGGAGAATGATGTCCTAGAATTTGCTTGAGAAGCATCTATGGATGCAAGCCAGCGTTTTGGTCGCTTTACTAGCCGCAGCATCGCACTGCAGGCTCATGTTCATCTTGTGGCAATGATGACCCCCAAATCTCTTTCTTCCATAGTGCTAGCCAACATAGCACTGCCGAGCCTATAAGGATGCTGCGGGTTTTTCTTCCGAAGGTGGAGAACCTTGCATTTTTTGGTGTTAAACCATCAGGTTCTCATTTGCCTACTTCCTGAGCCTGTCCAGGTCAGCCTGGATCACCCTCCTGTCTTCAGGTGTGGATGCTTTGCCCCAAAGTTTGGTGTCATCGGCAAACTTGGCCAGTCTGCTTCTGACTCCAATGTCCACATCATTAATGAAGCTGTTGAACAGAGCCTTTGGGGACCCCACTGTTCACAGGGCACCACAACGATCAACTTCTGTGAACCACCACCCTGGTAAATCTTTCCTCTTGCTGAGCAATGGGAACTTACATCTGTAAGATGTTGAATGAACTTGGATGCTAAATCAGCCAATAATTAACCAAAGTAAATAATACAACCATTGCTGTCCAACTGCTTTCCAGTGCCTTCCACTACATTGCATCAGCAAACAGGAGGCACTTAGGACACACAGCACTGAGGGAGAAGCGGCATGAACCAAGAAACAAAGAACAGTATTCCTGAGAGTGTGGCTATTGCAGACTTAACACAACAGTGACTCATTCCCCCCTCGTATCCAAAGTTAGGTATATGCACCTCCACAAGGTTATATATTAAGGCTGCACAGTGAGCGGCAATGAGGAAAACTTTAAAAGCCCCAAGGTAGTTCACACAACCTTAACTCTGTCCCCTTGTCCATGAGTATGGTGATGGCCTTCAGTTACATGACAACACTTCTCAATGCTTTCCAGAACCGTCTGCTTGATTTGTCAAATAGTTCATGAAATAAAGTGAGAATAAAAAAACAATAGTTCCCTTAAAGCAATGTTTCTCAAAGGGTGAGACAGAGGAGGGACTGGAAAAGCAAGAGAGATGGACAAATGGGAACCCTCTATCCTGTTGGCTTCTGCAGAAGTTACTGTGGTTGTAGTGATAGAGCTATCCCTTAACTACCCACAACGTGGCACTGGGGGGAGACAGCAATACAACAGGCTTAGAGGAATATGTGATGACAGGTTTAAGAACCACTGCTTTAGAGTCTTACCTTGTTGGCTGAACAGCTTCAAATACATTAAAATAACTAGCTTTTTTTGAGAAGTGCTCTACCTCTGTGGACATGGTGTTTTAGTTCATAATCGCAGCCAGCGCTCAGCTATTGCAGCCAATATGCAACTGGGTGTTTTCCAACTTCAGCAACGAAGCATCCAGCTTTAGGCTAGCGCTGTTTGGTATGGACATGACGTGGACGGCCTGCCCGTTGGAAGCTTGTAGAAAGCTTGCAGACTATGTAGCCCGAGCTCCAAAGTTTCAACTTTTACTTGAGTTACATGGGTCCTTGGATGCACAAAAAAAAAGGATTCGTGCATTTCCTTGTGGTACAGGGCAAATTCCATAACCTAACGGTCCTTTTCTTGCTTTAAACTACGAGGTGCTGTAGCGAAGTCTGCGTGCACTGGAAGAGGCGTGCGGTTCTTCATGCTGTTGCACTGAGTCGGGAGGTGTGCTTGCTTGAGAGCCAGTCCTCAGCTGGAGCGTGCATTCTCATTCCCCAACTCGGCTCGTAAAGTGGGATGGGAAATCAGGTCTTGGTGGCACCTTTTGTTTTCCTGGTGTGTCTGTGGTGTCTCGAGGGTTAAACACTTGGGTCTAACTCATGATACAGACAGATGTAACAGTTGTATTGATATCAAGGATTTAAGCTATTAAGAAGTGACCCTTACAGCACAGAATCCTGCAGTGAAGTGTAGCAAAGCTGCTGCAACTTTAACCCTGAGTGAAGTGGGACCAGTTTAAAATTTATGATTTAACTGATTTGTATTACAACTGATGCGTGCTTCTGAGCAGCAGCTACAAAGTGCATTTGTCTGTGCCCTTAGGTTTCTGGGGGGTGAGGTAAGGGTAATGAGTGAAGCTTTGGAGTGAGATAAGAGAGATCAAAGATGATCTTGTGGCCTTGAACTCTGGGGAAGTTTAAAGCTGTGAGTGGGCACAGAGTGAGAACTGACTTCATTAACTTGACCAAATCAACACAGCATTTAAAGGCATTTTTTCCAAAGTGCAATTTTGTAGCCACACTTTTTTTTTAACCACCCTGGAGGTGACAGTGCAAACGTGCATTTGTAATTAAATGTCAGCACTGGATTAGCTCAAATTACAAAACAGAAATGAGTAGGAGTCATGGAGTGACTTCTAGCTAGACATATATGGAGACCATTTGAACACTGGCTGTGGACATTAATTTCTACCAAAAGAAATTCCTTCTGGGAGAAAAATAGCCCAGGAGCCAAACTGTACAGACGTTCCTCCAGCAGCCCCATGGCTAGAGACATGAATGCCTCGTGCCTCCTGAGACTGGGGACCGCTCACAGGCAGCCACAGCAATGTCACTGGCGGCGGGGGGCAAGCGGCGATCGCCTGCAGATGCCGCCAGCAGTGTCGGCCAATCTCAGGGGGTGCGTGTGCACCTCCTACACGTTGCCAATGGCTAGAGAGATTCATAGGCAAGCTCTCCTGCCAGGAGCACTAGGGGTTGTTCCCCAAGGCCGCCCTGCCCTTAGGAAGGAACCTGTTAATTGGCAGCTTGCCCTCTCCCCTGCTGGGGAAGGGGACGGGCTGTCAAGTGGCAGCTGGCACAGAAGGCAAGGATGGGTTCCCTCGCTTGGAGAATGCCTGTCCTCGTTCTCCCGACCCCATCTCGGCGCCTTGTTGGTCGGAATAGCCCTGCTCCTTGTGCTCTGGGCTAGCCTGGAGGAGTGCAGGCAGGGGTGGGGGGCACTCGGCTGCCACGCCAAGGCTCCAGGAGCCTGGTGGCCAGTCTCGCCCTGCTCCACTCTGGGTCAGCAGGGCAGCAAGGGGAAGCTAGCAGGGATGGGAGCTGGGCTTGGGGAAAGTCTGCGTGCCAGGCTCCCAGTCCCTCTGGCTTTTAAATCACCACCCCTGCCACTGAAGGGGAAGTCGGTACCGCTGAGAGCCAGGCTTGCAAGCCTACTTTGCCACCCCTGCTGCTCCTCACTCCCAGCCCCGGGCTTTTAAATTAATTGCTGCAGGCCCAGTGGGAGCTGGAAGACCTTTCCAGAGTCCCACTCTTGGCTGCTAGCTTTTAAATCGCCAACCCACTGGGCAGTGGGGCAGCAAGGAGAAGCCGATGGGAGCCAGCAAAGCCCCCTGCCTCTTCCCAAAACTGGGGACTGCCCAGTTTGAGGAATAGGTAGGGAATGGTGACTGCTCGTCCCCTCACCTCCTGGTTTATGGAAGTGGGAAAGCAGCTGCTCGGTCTCAGGAAGGCAGCGAGCCTGTCCCCAGACTCCAGGAGGAGTTAAGCTGTGCCCATGTTCAGCCTCTCCGGAGAAGCTCTCCTGGGGTTAATTTAACTGGTTGTTCCAAGGTTATTTTTCTCCCAGAACGGCTATTTTTGCTCCAGGAGAGAACGCCTTGGTTTCTACCAGGAGAACAGCGATTCTGTGCAACCAAAAGGACTACTTACCGGCAGGCACTGTACGTATTCGAGACGTTTGTCTTTGTGGCTCACTCAAGCATGTCAGCTAAAGGTTTCTAGCCATGCATGCACATAGGAACGAGGATCCATCTAAACAGTGCTCCAAGAATCAGGGCGTTGATTAAACCTGCTTGCTGCTTCAACTCCCTTTCCGCGTTTCCCCTGGGAAATTAAGAGATCTCACACATGGAGGGAAGAGCCCTACCGAGACATCGAGTCACCCCTTGCCAAAGCTGGATTGCTCATGTAGACATGCTCAATAGGGCTCCCACAACTTCCCTCAGGAGGGTACCTTACAATCTCACTAGCTTCAGGAACAAGGATTTTCCTTGTAACCTATTTCTTCATTCCATTACCCCCTACTAGCCCCTCCCAGAAGTCGCTCTAAAAGAGGGTACTGCTTCTGGAGCAGGAGGTGGAATAGAGATGTGGCCACACAACACATGCTCCTCTTAATCTTCCCATGAAAATGAAGGAACAGGTACCTTTTTTATGATCTTTTCCTGGATGAAGATTAGCCTGCTGCTGAGAGGCAGCTCGGTTGGTACTTCACTCGGTCCAGAAAGCAATTTCCCAAGATATGGCTAATGGGCACCATGCCAACTGTGGCTTTGTGTCACTCTGCCACCTTGCTGGTGCTATTCTCCATCTTTCTCTTGCAGCACTAGGATCCAAATCCTTGAAGAGTGGTTTAGAGTCTCAGTGCTTAACTGGTAGACACTGCTGCCTTGGGGAAGTCTGCAGCCCTATGTTAGGTCCCCAGTCTCCCTATACACAAGGCAAGAGAAGAGTTAGACCCCGAAGAACGGGACTCTGATGGCATCACACTGAAGAGGAAGCTGTGCACGTAATGGTAGGTACAGCAGTGAAGCTGAAGTCCTTTAGGAGGTTGTCCCCCGTCTCAGGGTGGAGGAGGCTCCTCACTCTTTTTGGGAGTCACAGGCACAAACCTTCTCTGCCTGACCTGGAGCAGGGATTTGCTCCCAAACATCCCATGCAAGCATCCTAACCACGAGGCAGCTACAGGATGTCCTAGAGTGGACGTCTCACTTCCTCTGTAGTGGCTGTGCCACTTCTGTACAAACCAGACAGCTTTCACCAGTGACAGAGGTGGACCTGCACTAGTCTGTTGCCTAGTGAGTAAGGCACTCATGAAAGAAAGGATACCCGACTTCAAATCCCTGTTCCAAATCGGGAGAAGACATTTGAATCCAAGGTCTCACCTGTGGTCGGTGGTGGGCAGGGGTGCACTAACTATTAGTCCACTGCAGGTAACTTTTCCCCAGCCCCCAAGAGGTGTATTCCAAAACCATTTACTCGGGTGTCCCTTAGAGGCACATAAGGCAGGGGAATGGCCCAGCTCGTGCATCCTGCCCAGACTTATTGATGGAAGCCCAAATGTGTAAGGAACTTGGCAATAGCTGAATGGGCTCTAGATTTGCCACCTGAAGTGCTATGCGGGGCTAACTCCATAAAGAACTACGGTAGCTACACATGTTCATCATGCCTGGTATCGACATTTGCTTTACTTTATGTCTCTTTTCTTATGCCTCTTTTCTAATATTATTCTAGGCTAATTCTGCACAAAGTCTTTTACACTGCAGGACTCTTGTCCAAATGCCCTGCGTTTTCTTGTTAGCATTAGCCGGCTGTTCAAGGTGCACTTTACCTTTCTTACAAGTAGCTGGAGAGGGCTGACATTTGAACAGCCCATTTAAAAGTTATTGTTTTCGATGGGGGAGAGGGAAAGTTTTACAAAATTCCCTCCCCCCCCCCCTTTTTTTAAATAAGTTTAACTAACGTTAACCAGCAGGTCCCACATCACCTTGCTACATCTCTTCCCAAATCATTTAAATTCAAAAGCTTAAACTTACTGTTTGTTCCTTTGCCTGCAAACTAAGTCACTTCTTCAACCCATCAGTGAGGCTTGCTCTCTATGCCAACAGTGTAATTCTTCAACATAGATCATTGCAACAAATGTTTCTCGAGCTTTTCCTACCATAGATATTTTACAAGCCTAGTTAGATCTTCAAATCGGTGTGGATTAGGGATGAAGATGCTGTACTCCTGGGGCTCGGGAAGAAAAGATACCTTCTGACAAGGACTTCTTTTGCTAGCGAGTCTGCTGGGGCCTGGCACGTAGCCTCTGTCACATCTGGGCAGGTGCGTAGCTCAGAATGAACGATGCTGTGGAGAGCTCAGACCAGAGCTGAAGAGATGCAGATGAGCTGGACTTCTCCCAGCAAAGGCTCTGTCAAACATGGACGTCACCAACGCCTTCAGCATTTGTTTTATCTTGATACAAGCTAGGTGCCATGCTGCTCCCTTCGCACTCTCTAACTCTGCTGAGGGTCCAAGCCTGTTTAGGTCTTCTAGTTTATCTAGTGTAATACACCCTGTTTACAGTGAGATGCAATTCAGCCTTAATTATAACGCTAAGGAGCAAAATCCATTGCATTCATCCAAGGTGGTACATGACAGGCGTATGCCACCAGTGCCTGTGCCCATTCAGATGCTCGTTCACACTCACTAACTCTGCATTCTATCCTGTTCCCAAAGACGGGCATGATAGAGCTATAAGTTTTCATGGCAGCCCGTGAGCCCAGCCCTGCCTCCCTGGGCAGCAGAGTTCAGTGCCACAGGTTAACGAGCCAGGGCAGTGGGTGATAACTATAAAAGAAAAATATTTGGCAGTCTTCGTTTATTTTAGCTTAAACATTTTTTAATAAAAAAAAACAAAACAAAAACCGAACAAAGATCAATCAATAAATAAAACCTAATCACCATCAAGGAAACGACATATTAAGTAGAGAGTACCATCAGTCACATTAAATAGAAGCCCCACAATTTAAAGTAGTCTTCAACGCTGCAATGAAAGAACATTTTGTAAGCCTAATTGTTCACAAACAAGACTAGCTGTTCTGTTGTAACCTTCATGTACTTATAATGCCCTATTCATAACACGAAGACTTGTCACTCTTCACACAAAAGTCCCTGTTGAAACAAAGGGGTTTGCATTTCTTTTCTTTTTTTTTCTATCAGTGGCAAAAAGTGCTAAAAATAATTTATCCAACGTTAATAGCAGAAAAGGCGAGCCAAAGCAGCATCAAGCCTTTGGTACCAGGATTTGGGATTTCTTTACAAAATATGCACAAGCAGTTAGCCTCAAAGACTGCAGACCCGGCCCAGTGGAATTCAAGTACAGCAAGTCAGTCCGACTGAACATGTCACTGCCTTTTCAGAGGCAGGAGTTAAACTCCTGTCCTCGAATGACATTACAGCTAAGCAGAATAGAAACAAGGATAGTCTTACCAAAGATAGGAACGGTTTTACACTTTAGGCAATTATAACTTCGGGTTTGTTTCACAGATTAATAACTCACCGCTGTGAAAGCTTCAGGGTAGTCACTACAGGACAGGGCTTGAATTCGTATTCATTTAGTTGGCTATTGGAATACACTGTATATTTTTGGAATATCAACCGTAGCAAAACCAGTAATTATCTACAGTACGCAACCTGCACTGAACAGATTGCAAGGGAAGCACATAGTTGAATTTTGGGAAGATGGTGCCTAGGAAGCTTTTTGTACATTCATGTCACCAGCATTTAGAGTCACGGTTGAAGTTAAACTAGTACTATTCTGCTTTGCCGTTTGTGTAATACAAAGCGTCCCTATACAAGTTACATTTTCCCCAGGCATGCGCAGGCAGAAGCCCAACCCCGCTACCTGCACTTTGACTACCAAGGAAATAAGCGCAAAACGTTAGAAAAATACGAGACAAGAAAAAATTTGAGATAAAAATATATACCTTTGGTTAAAAACCATCCCCTTTATAATAGTCTCTCATAACCCAGCTAAGAACAAAAAAAGCTTCACTCAGACTGAACAGTAGTAAAATTAGTTCTAACCAGCTCATCTTCCCACCCCAAAGAAACCTTCTACAATGTCAGTAAGGTTGCAGGTTTTGCACAATTTGTTGTCCAGCATCTATAAGGGTCACTGTATTTGCAGCAAAAAATTATTTTAATTTTCCACCAAAAAAAAAAAAAGAAAAGAAAGAAAAAAGGTTGTATGTAGCGCAGGATCTTCCACCAAGTCTTTACAAAAGATGAGCTAGAAGTTCTTAATCGAAAAACCGCTGAAACATGTACTTTTCTTCAGATACTGAATATCCAAACTTCTTATAGAAAGCCACGTTTTTTGGCAGACACTCCAGAGTAATTTTGTAACAGTTCAGTCTCTTACTTAACAATGTAAGGGTAGACATTAAGCTGAAAAGAGACAAACACACCCAAACAACAGTTATTTAAAACAGCACTGCATCCAGTTAGCCTTTAATTCTGCAGGAGGAACACTAAACACTTCATACTACACACGTATACTATTCACGGGGAAGCCCATGGTGCAGCACGAGGGCCAAGGTGGGGACCACATGCAGCAGTGGGGGGCGAAAGGGGAGTGCAGCTTGGGGGCCTATGGCTAGCACTAGTGCGGTTCCCCTGGTGCGGCCTGTGTTGCCTGCGGCTCCTGACCCCTTAGAAGTTGGACGGCCATGTATTTAAAAAATAAAGTGTTACTCCCATGAATTAAACAGATTAATTATTCACATGGAAAATGTGGAGTATTCATTTCATCATGCTTAGTGCGCATTTGTAATCAGTCATGTTTAACATGGGATGGAAATATATCATTTGAGTAGATACTCTTAACCCTACGGTACTGAAAACTTTACAAAACTCCTGTTCTCTTCCATCTGCCTTGGATGATTATATAGTAGACTGGGTAGCAAACTGGCTCAAGGACTGCACTCAGAGAGTGGTGGTGGATGGGTCGGTGTCAACCTGGAAAGATGTGTGCAGTGGAGTCCCCCAGGGCTCAGTTCTGGGGCCGGTGCTGTTCAACATCTTCATCAGTGATCTGGATGAGGGGGTGGTCTTATTCGACCGGGAGGGATGTGGGCAATGGGGTCCCCCAGGGCTCAGTCCTCGGGCCTGCACTGTTCAATATCTTCATCAGTGACTTGGACGAGGGGGTACAAAGCACCCTGTTCAAATTTGCTGACAACACTAAGATGTGGGGGGAAGTGGGCATGCTAGAAGGGAGGAACAGGCTGCAATCGGACCTGGACAGGTTACAAGGGTGGGCGGATGAGAACAGGATGGTTTCAACACTGACAAGTGCAAGGTGCTGCACCTGGGGAGGAAGAACCAGCAGCAGACCTACAGGCTGGGGAACTCCCTTCTCATCGGTGCAGAGACAGAAAAGGATCTTGGAGTCATTATTGATCCCAAAATGAACATGGGCCGACAGTGTGGGGACGCGCTCAGGAAGGCCAACCGTACCCTGTCATGCATCCACAGATGCATCATGAGCAGGTCCAAGGAGGTGATCCTCCCCCTCTATACAACACTGGTCAGGCCGCAGCTGGAGTACTGCGTCCAGTCCTGGGCGCCGCACGTCAGGAGGGATGTGAACAGCATGGAGAGGGTCCAGAGGAGGGCCACCCGCAAGGTCAGGTATCAGCAGGGCAGGCCCTACGAGGAGAGGCTACGGGACCTGAACCTGTTCAGCCTCCACAAGAGAAGGCTGAGGGGGATCTGGTGGCCATTTACAAACTAGTCAGGGTGGACCAGCAGGCATTGGGGGAGTCCCTGTTCCCCCAAGCACTACCAGGAGCGACAAGAAATACCGGTCACAAGCTGGCAGAGGGTAGATTCAGACTAGACATCAGGAGGCACGACTTCGCAGTCAGGGCAGCTAGGACCTGGAACCAACTTCCAAGAGAAGTGGTGCTGGCTCCTACCCTGGGGGTCTTTAACAGGAGGCTGGATGAACACCTCTCCGGGCTCGTTTGACCCCAGTGCTCTTTCCTGCCCATGGCAGGGGGTCGGACTTGATGACCTGCTCAGGTCCCTTCCGACCGTACCAACTATGAAAGTATAAGCACCCTGTCCAAATTTACGGATGACACTAAAATATGGGGTGAAGCTAACACCCTGGAGAGGAGAAGCCAGATCCAGGCTGTCCTTGACAGGTTGGGGAAGCAGGCAGACAGCAACAGGATGCAATTCAATAAGGACAAGTGCAAGGTGCTGCATCTAGGGAGAAAGAATTGCCATCATACTTATAGGCTGGGGGGGGACCTTTTCAGCACCACTGAGGCAGAAAGAGATCTTGGAGTCACGGCTGACTCTGGGATGAACACGAGTCGTCAATGTGATGAAGCAGTTGGCAGAGCCAATCGCACCTTGTCGTGCACCCATCTTCACAAACAGGTCCACAGAGGTGATTCTCCCTCTCTACGCGGCACTGGTCAGACCGCAGCTGGAGTACTGTGTCCAGTTCTGGATGCCGCAGTTCAAGCAGGATGCAGACAACCCAGAAAGGGTCCAAAGAAGAGCCACTCGTCTGACTGGAGGCCTGCAGGGAAGACCCTACAAGGAAAGGGTAAGGGACCTTAACCTCTTCAGCCAAGACCAAGAGAAGGCTGAGAGGGGACCTTGTGGCGGTGTACAAATTCATAAGGAGAAAGCAACATGAAGTAGGTGATGATCTGTTCACCCCCTGGAATGACAAAGAATAATGGCCATAAGCTACTGGAGAGTAGGTTTAGACTGGACATTAGAAAAACGTTCTTCACAGTCAGGGTTGCCAGGAGCTGGAATGGACTTCCAAGGGAGGTGGTGCTCGTCCCATCCTTGGTGATCTTCAAGAGGAGACTGGACAGGTACCTGGCTGGGATCACGATCCCAGGTTTGGTGACCTTCTCTTGCCTGCCAAGGGCAGAGGGTCAGACTACCTGGCTCACCGAGGTCCCTTCTGACCCTGGAATCTGAATCTGGGCGTGAAGCAGCTGAGACAGCACAGGAAGAGAACAACACGCTGGACCCTGCTGATGCTGTATTTGCCATTGGTCTTTGCTATTTAGGCAACTGCCAACAGAAATCCTGCCTTGTGCTTCAATGACAGACTGTCTTTAAGGTCCAAAATTCTTTAAGACTTTAGCGAGTTTTTCCAGGCTCATCTGGAAAGCTGAAGCCCAGCAGTAAGAACACCGCTGGTTATACCTCATTTAGAAAAGGCTGTTCGTAAGCGGGTGAGGTGCAGGGAGAAGTGCTAGAAGGTATTGCTCTTTACTGGGGAAGGAGTCCAACTCGAGGGCATTTCCAGGATGGTAGCAGCACACGCCCAAAAGTGAAGACATTGATTCCAGCCACATTGTGACCGACAGACACTTGCTTTATCCTGTCCATACTGAGATTACAGCTGGTGAACCCTGACTTTCCACCAGCGTGATGATATGCCAGGGGTTTGCACGTGCACACCGAGATTAGACATTTACTCCACTTGGGTCGAGCTCTGGATCAGTATACCCTCTTCCAAACAGCTCTACCCCCTTTGTTAACAGACACTAGAAACCAGATGTGAAGAGCGGCTCCATACCTGCCTGGTGTCAAGAGATAAAGGATGTGAAGAAGTACTTACAGTTTGCCAAGCTGCTTTCCTCTGCATTCCCCACTGACCACAACATCTTCTATCCTGCCCCTCTGTGGGAACATGAGCGTGAGTTTAGTTTAATACAGGGCCCAAGTCAAGTTTCAGACAGAACAGACAAATGAATCTCTTCTCACATCAATTAACTATTTTGGCAAGTACTCAGAGAAGAGAGATCCTAAATTGCCTTTAAACTGCCTCAGCAGAACAGCCTGATCTAATTTTGCTTAATTTGCCAGTTAATGGCTAAAAACCTTACTAAGTACAATTAGCTTAATAGGAATACTTCTGGCATTGCAGGTTGCAGTAATACATACCTTTGCACACGAATGAGTGAATTTATGCTCTATAACCAGTGTTGCTGTAGCAACAATCTGCCCTAGATTTGTATCTTCCACGACAGTAATGTAGTAATCTCCAGATCTCTTCATGTGTTCAAAGGTTTCTGTGGAAACAGGATAGCAAGATAGGCATGTGCCAGGGTCCTCTGACTACACAGCTGTCAGTTTTAATGCTTAAAACCCAATTTGAAGGATGAAGTCCAGCTCAGAGCACTGCAGAATTCAACACCGCCATCCAAAAAGGTGACTGAGACTTTCGAAAAATGACAAGTAACACAATCCCAGTGTCAAAAACCATCAACCTCAAATTAGGATGCGAAGAGTGCACAGGGCTGGGGCAAAGCAGGAAACACATTCCCCGGGGTTTTAGCTGCCGAAGAGCTGCCCCTCTAGAACCAACGGTCTGTTAGTTCGATGGGCAGGCCCATGAAACAAACTCATTGGCTCAAGAGGAGCAAAAGCAAGTCCCAGCTTCGAAACGTCAGGGGTAACGACCACGACCGTGTGCCATCTTCCTCCAACTGGAAACATCCAGACATTAGGGAAGTTCCCACTTTGTCAACTCGGCAGTCCCCCGGGACAGACAAATCAGTGCCACAGTGGCCGTGAACTTTGCAAGTCACCCTCCAAAATGTTGAAATCTGCCTGGAGAGAGCTGGCTCACCCAACCCAGCTGACACTGTCCAGCCAGACCGCAGGTACAGAAGTCAAGGGGATCACATTTGCTGTCCACATCAGTATCTTCCTCTTCCCAGCCATCCCTTCTAAAACACCAAGAAACAGCGATGTACTCACTGATAAACTGCTCCGGGCTGACCGCTCCCGTTTCCGTCAGCTGACCCAGAACCTTAAAAAATCCTAGAGGAGGAAAGAAAGAAGGTATGCAATTAGCATCTCACTCCAGCATTTCCGGTGCAAACTTAAATGCCCAACCGATTAAACAAGAGCTGTACATATTTGGCAATGGAGTTGCACCCACGCAAAGGGAATAAGGAGATGCTCACAGGATCATGGGATTTTCCCTGATCACTTTGATTTCCCACCACACAAAACAGCTTAACCATGTCCCATGTAGAACGATGCTTCAGTACTGCACCGTGACTGATGAGAAGGGGACACAACGTCTCCGCACGTCACCGCATTCAAGTACATATTGAAGCGTGCACGTGCTGGGTGTGTGTTACTAAATTTGTAAGCAAACTTCAAATCTGCACCAGAAGCAAGGCAACTGCTTAGCATAATGAATTAAAAGCAAAACACAGCGTGATGGAAGATAAGGAGGCGTGTGAATTAGAACAAAGACAATCTAATGCCAAGTAACCGATTCACATTTTTATTGACTAGCTAAATAACTTAACTAATGAGCTGTCTTTTCAAATCCAATTTTCCCTATTTCAACCTAAAACATTTTCCACGTCATGTAACGCACGACAGTGAACAACCCTCATCCACAACAGTCATTCAGCAGTAGGAAACAGAACGGGACTCTACCTCTATTCAAATCAGCAGTGCAGAGAGGTCTCATAACTAATCCATCCCCTGGATCTAACGGAGAAATGGCAGGAGAAAACATTGCAGTGTTCTCGCTCCAGTCAAGCTCGTGAAGGATATTCGG
Organism: Alligator sinensis; assembly: GCF_000455745.1. Lineage (NCBI taxonomy): Eukaryota > Metazoa > Chordata > Crocodylia > Alligatoridae > Alligator > Alligator sinensis. The sequence continues at coordinate 1,899,536 of NW_005842121.1, forward strand.
GTCAAACATCGGCGTATCATCAGGCATCACAGCTGTGACAGGCATCATGGCTGCAATGGTTGCAACAGGTGAGCTGAAACAGAAATGTGCGTTCTGTAAGAAACACCACTGGGATGGATTCAGGATATATACCTTGCACGCCTGCTAACTGCACAGTAACAGGAGGTTTCCTCTCCAATGCAGGGAAAGGTTAATGAAATCTCGATTTGTATTTATTTTATCAGCAGCTGCACTATTTAAACTAGAGCCTGCCAGGATTTGGGGTTAAACAAACATGAAAAGCATACACTCCGAGGTTTTGTAATGCCTAAGTCCACTGAACAGCAACATTATTTTTGTGCCAAAGAAAAATGATCAATTTTTATATGGAATAAAGGCAACTGGAGTAGAGTTTGTATGGGATGCATAGCTAGGGAACTAGAGGTACCTACTTCAAAGAGGCTCCAGCACCCCGAAAAAGCTGTGTCACTGGCTCTCGAAGCTGTACAGACAGCAGTCTGGCTAAAGAGACATCTCTTTGCTGCTTTGGGCAATCTACTATCACTTTTTATGGAGAAGCATTTGCTCTGTCTGTGCAATCTAACTTGCACATTTACAAAAGCAAACACAGTCTCTACCAGGAGTAACCCTCACTGCCTCTTTAAACAAATAAAGTAAAGCTATCAAGGTTACAGTGTACCAACCGTCCCACCGCTGAAAAAGTAATGCAAAGGATTTGGTTTTTTATGTCTCAGAAAAAACAATGAAGGAAACCAGGGAATACATTTTGCTGATCTCTCTTGTAAGAGGCAAGTTATTCCAGCTCTTTGTGGCTTCTAACTAGAGTACCTGGCATGATGAACGAGAGCTTACCAAAGGAGTTTCTCAAGGTTCAATTCCTCCCTTGAGAAAGAGAGATGTACAAAGCTACCACTTTTCAAGCAGAGGTAGAGTTTGCTTCAGCGCATCCAAGAATGCAATAAAACTTATTCTGAATGAGATCCTCATTAATCCTACGAAAAGCATTTTTTTTCAAAACGTATGTCTTTGGTAGGAAAAAACCCTACTGAGTACGTTATCTAGGAGGCATCTGATGGACGCTGCAGCAGAGAAGGCTCTGATCAGACGGCAGCATTTGAGGTGCAACAGGAAAGCTCCCGCGGGTTTACAACGGCCTGCAGATACACACCCTTTTCCCAGCAACAGCGAGGTACGTAAATGCGAGTCCTGTGGTGTAGCTGCGTGCTGAGCAAATACCAATAAAGCCTCCACCCACCTTTATAACAAATAGGGCAGTACTGCACAATCCCCAGAACTTCTCCAGTGCCATTATATATACATACACGTCTCTCTCTCTATATATAGATAGATAGATGCACACACACATCTATATATAGATAGATCTATGTAGATATAGCTATAGAGCTAGATAGATCTCTCTATGTAGATATAGCTATAGAGATGTGTGTGTGCGTGTGTGTGTGTGTGTGTATGTATATATATATATATAAGGATCTCTCCATCCCATGTGAACAATCGGACTCCCTTGTGATCCTCATTAGAGAGATGGGGAAACAGCAGGCAAAGGGGTTACGTGGCCTCCTCGAGGACCCACAAACCCTGTGCCGCGCCGGGAAGGAGAATCCAGGTCTCCCGGCTCCCAGCTCTTCAGCTCCAAGGCACGTGGGTGTCTGCAGAGGAACGGACGCTACCACTACTAGTTTTTCACAAATTACGACGGGGCTGAACAGACTTAAGCCACCGTAGTTCGGGCAACAACCCCGGTACTTCGTGCAGTAGCTAAAGGCACATCAGATTAAGCTTCGACGGTCATCTCTAACTCCAGCTGGTGGATGGCCCCGATGCCGCCATTCGCCTCTCCTCTCGTAAGAAAGCTTACCCAGCACTCCCGGCTAATCGCACGCTAACAAAACCCTTCTCAAACGACACTCGCTGCAACACTGAAGCCAGAGGTAATCTGAGCGTGGCGTCAGAGACGGCGCAGGCACGCCGAGGACAGAGCGGCGTTTCCCAACCCGCGCGCCGCCGTTCACCCTCGACGACGTCCTCCCGACGGTGCCGCGGGGCTGCCACGCACGCAACGTCGGCACCCTCAGGTGTGCGCACGGGATCCAGAAGATAAACCCAGAGGTTTCCAATAAAGGTGCACCGCTGAGAACAAATCCGCGCGATCGCTTTCCTGTCGTCGAAACAAAAGGCTGAACACGAAGAGCTGGCCTTGCCCCAGGGGAGGGGAGGGGTGCCGCGAGGGACCCCGCCACGCCTTAGCCGGGCAGCGCTGTTTGACCAAGCCACCAACTCAGCTACGTGACTCAACCCTGCTCTCGTGTCTAGGCTCGGCCCTGCAGCCTGCGAACGCCCGGCTCGACCCCGGCTCCCGGGAACGGGCGACCAGAGCCGGCTCGCCCGCGGCATCCTCGCCGGGGGGAGAAAAGCCACGAAGCCACCGGCGCAGGCCCCTGCGCGGCCACAGCTCTGGCAGGACACAGGAGTCCAGCCGCCCCCCAACGCCTGCGAGTGTCTGGGACCCCACGCAGTGCCCCCCACACCTCCCATGCAGTGCCCTCACACCTCCCGTGCAGTGCCCCCATACCCGTGCAGTGCGCCCACCCCCACGTGC
>NW_005842121.1:1902256-1914571 GCF_000455745.1 Alligator sinensis
CTCGCGCCGGGACGAGGCCGCGCCCCCTGGTGGGCGAGGCGACGCCTCCCGCCCCGCCCCCCGCCGCCCTCTGAGGCGCTGCCCGGCCTCAGTGTCGCCGTCTGTGAAATGGGCGGGAGGCGCGGGCTCCCTCCCTCACGCCGCTTTCCCTCCCCGTGAATCACTCCGTTACCGCGGAAACCGCCGAGGTGACTCCGGCTGTGCTCGTCCGGCCCAGCGGTGACGGGGCTGAAGCTGTGCTGCGTGCGAGCCCCGCCCGGCCGGCGTCCTGGGGCCCGGTGATGCCCGTCACTCGGCCGCGTCGCACTGCCGGCTCACGTTCATCTGGTGGTGTAGGACGACCCCCAAGTCTCGACTGGAAAAGTCCAGCAAAGAGACGCAAAAATGATTATTCCCCATGATCCCCACGATGTATAACGAGTCCTCGCTCACTAGGCCGGGGCGCTTCGCTAGGACCGAAGAGCGACTACAACGCAGGACTCAACGTGCGTCCTCCGACGACAGCTCCTGAGAGAGGCGTCAAACAAACGCAGACGTTGCACCCGTTTCGCTAACTGGGTCTGGTTAGTTAAACTAGGGAAAGCCCCCTCGCATAGACACACGTAAATCGGGTCAGGAGTGGCGAAACCGGCCTTTATTTGGTTGAGGCTCGCTTGCTTTCCTCCGGGAGGATTTCCTGCTAAGAGGTAGGCTGAAGTAGCAGGATGCTGAATTTTGTATTTTAGTTATTATGACGAGTTGGCTTGGTTCGAATCATTTGTCACCGTTCAGATATTTTGTAATTGGATAAAGAGTGACTCGTTGCAACTTTTACACGCATACGCTGGTTGTGACCCAAGATAAATGGGATTAAGGATCCCTTAGATCAGGGGTGGGCAAAATGCAGCCCGCCAGGCCACTCTATCCGGCCCGCGGGGCCCCTAAAAAATTGAGAAAAATAATATTGATCTGCCCCCGGCTGCCTGTCACACGGCCCTCGATGGCTTGCCACAATTCAGTAAGCGGCTCTCCTCCCAAAATAATTGCCCGCCCCTGCCTTAGATGGTCCACCTGCAGGGGCTGGACTGATTTAATTAAACTGGTTTCATGATGCTTTAGTTCACTGAACCCAATCTTTGAGTGTAGGCCAGTCCTTAGAAAGTGATAGGGAGAAAAGTTTTAGGTTGTTAAACCCTTGTTGTGTTTCCTTTCAATGAATCCTGTTTAACTTGAGTGATGGATTAACATGTTGGGAAAGGGGAGTTTTGTTAACATGTTTAGCCTCTGACTGATGCCGTATGCATCTCCTGAGATCTCGGCAGAGCCAGGGAAGAAGGGAACGGATTCCCTCTTAACCCCCTTTTTACAACCCCCTTTCTAAGGACAATTAGTCAGGGCCAACGTGAGCGTCCCAAGAGTCAATGGAAAATTCCCATTTGCTTTTGTGGACCCAAGATTTGGTTGTCACAGACTAAGCCAGGCAAGATGAAATGTTATGGTCCCGCTCGCCTTGTAAACGCATCTCATCAGGGCCAGTTCAGCTGCGGTGCATTTTGTGGCAGGAAAAGTATACGATATTCTTTGGCTCATCCATGGCACAAAGAACTGGAACAAGTCCATTTAAAGTCATGGATAGCAGACATTCGTTATTCGGGGACACTCAGAACCATGAAAAATGAGCAATGCATTTGCTCAATCCAAATCCGTGGGGTCTGAGCCGCCCTGCTCCCCGAGGGGAGGAAGCACGCCCTCTCTCTGTTCGACCATATGACACGGCACAGGAACATGAATCAGCCCTTGTGGCAACCTCATTGTTTACTCTCTGTTTTGGAAACAGATGCCCCATGGGCTCGGCTTTCTTCGGGTTCTTCTGAATCTGTAATGAAAAACGTTTTATCTAATCCCCCAGAAATGTGGAGTGATGGGAAATGTTGAAAGCCTGTAAACTAAGGACATAAACCAGCTCGGCATCCTCAGCGACTTAAGCGAAGGGCAGAAGTGTGTCATCTAGCTTTTCTCATCTGAAAATCGTTCGCAGACAAGAAACATCTGTCTGTGAAGAAGACGTCTCTTGAAAGGGTGCCCAAGTCTTAGCTAGATTGTGAGCAACTACATATTACCCAGTATAACTTAATGAAGTTGCAGGGAAAAAAATCTGGCAGGCTTTGGACAAAGATCTCCAGTGATGCAGATGGCCGTCTGGAGCTTGGGGAATGGTATTTATTTGGGGCTTATTATACCATAACTAGAGTTATGGAGGGAGAAGAACATCTGGAACCAGACTACCTCACTGGAAATAATTGTCCGGTGTTTAGCCAAGAAGCCAAATATAATTTGGAAAAGAACGTGTTAGGAAAAGCAGGTGTACAGTAAAACAAAGTGTTCGTAGCAGAGATGCAGATTTGTATATACATCTTGCAGAGAAATACTCAATTCAGAATCATAATTAGGGTTGGCAGGGACCTCAGGAGGTCGCATCTAGTCCGACCCCCTGCTCCAAGCAGGACCAGCCCCAGCTACATCATCCCAGCCAAGGCTTTGTCTACCTGGGCTTTAAAAACCTCCAAGGATGGAGACTGCACCACCTCTCCGGGTGACCTGTTCCACTGCTTCACCACCTTCCTAGTGAGAAAATTCATCCTAATATCTAACCTCAACTTTCCTGCTGCAACTTGAGCCCGTTGCTCCTTGTTCTGTCATCTGCCACCATGAGAAGCATCTCACTGTCTTGAAGAGATGCAGGGAAAGGCTATGAACAGAAATATTCTGTCGTTTAGTTTTCTAATTCTTGCTCCTATGGTCCTGGATACTCTTGTGGGGCAAGGAGTACTACTTGAACTCAACAGTTTTGCCAGTCTAAAACATCATAAGTCAGCCCCTCCCCACTGCCCGCCAATTGTTAAATATGGTTTAAAAATGCTGTGATTTAAAAAAAAAAAAAAATAACATGTTTGTATAATTTGCCATCCAGTTTCTGAGCCTTTGGGGTGGATTTACTTATTGTTCTCAAGCTTTTCTTCACAGATACGAGTCTAGAAATGTTCTCGTAAAGGTGAGCTGCAAATCTTGTGCTCTCTCTTGGATCCAGTAGCCGATACTTCCAGGAAAACACGGTGGATACTGTGAGACGTGTGATGAAATTGTGAAAGTCGAGCGTGTTGTTAGAGTCATATCAGGAAGGAATGCACAGGCTCGATGGGAGTGTTTCAGGAAACAGCTGTTTAAATTTGAGTTGTTTAAAGTCTTCTAAGACCTCTATAAAAATAAGTTCTTATTGTGCACGTAGGAATGCAGTTGATCCTACACTTGTGTGCACAGTTATGGCCTAATGTCTTTTGAATCGAGTGGGAGTCTTCCTGCCTTTGGGTCAGGCCCTGGCTGTGCTATCCCAAGCAGTCAGCTTGCAGTCTGTCCAGCTTCCCAGGAAAATAGTTACTTTCAGGAACAAGTACTTAGTTTGCACCTGCCCTGACAGTTAATGCACCTGCAATCTCACAAGGGCAACTGGGTCCCTGGAAGGAGATCCAAGGTAACCCTCTAGCATTTAACCATGGCTCACCTTGTTCTTTACAACAGATCCCTTGTGAACTTCTGCTCAGCGATAACACGAGCATCAAATATAATTTCATCCTTTCTGGAAAAGTGCCTTGGCCTTCCTGGCAGATAAAGTCTTAAGCCGCTCAAAACACTGGGTTGTGTCTGTGAGCTGAGTGATCCTCCCATTGCATTAACCCATTAGGAGAAATCAAGCGATTTATCTAGAAATTGCTGCATAAGGGTAGATAAGCTCATGCACCATTTCGGAAATACGTGAGCATGGTAGTGTAGGTTAAAGGACACAGTCGAGGAGTCCTTCTAACTCTCAGAGACAGCTGTGCATTACACATTACACTTAAGACAGGTTAAAATGAGCAAACGTTCCCTTTGGCAATGGAATATGCACTCGCCATCACAGTTCACACCACAACTTTGAGAGACGCAGGATCCTTTTACAACATACGTGCCTATCTTCACTGGGGGTCGACACCTGTATGTTATTTGGATTCGTGGGATTCCAGACCTCATCTGGAATAAATATAAATCTTGGACCAATAATGACATGATCTTGCATTACCAAACAGTTGCAGTGCCAATGTAATTCCACGACTGGGAGGGCTGCTTCCACCAAGAGTTACAGGCACCGCAGGATGATTTGGCCAACTTGCCAAAGGCCTTTTTCTTATACGCAGAACAGCATCTCAGTAGTTTATGGCAGAGGTTTCTCCAAAGCAGATGAAATGCTAATCTCCTTTTCTCCCTTTGCAGCTGAATACTGAAGAACAGGTTTTTTAAACAAAAATCTGGCTTCTTTCATTGCAGACTAAATCACTGCTTAGGTCATGTAGACATCCAAGTGCCTAGTTTGCAGTTCAGGTTCTAGGACTTATTTGAAGTGTTGCAATGGCATCCCCAGAATAAACACAAGTGGAAAACTTTCCATGGTGTCTCATAACCTCTTAGAAAGGGAAAACCCTTTCAGCGCCTGGCCGGCTTTAAGAAAACAGCAGGACCACAACATTTCAAGCTGTTTCAGGGGAAACACTGCTTGGCAGTGTGTTGTATGTGAAATAATTGAGCCATTAGGGCATTTGTTACACAATGGTGCAAATTCAACACTTGACACATCCTTTGACTTGTGAATTGGGCTGGATTTTTGCTGCATTAAAACAAAGTGTGCAAAGAGTTTGGAAGTAAATAGCTTACAACTTATTCAGAGCAACACAGTAGCTTGGGAAAACATATGTCCCAGGTACATGCCCTGGGAACACCAGGAGGATCTGAGCTTCGGTCAGAGAAAATAGGGCTGTCAAAGACATGCAAGAGGTGCAAAGGATCCTGCTTTACCACCACATTAAGGACGGAGGGAAGAAACAGGTTGCTGTACAGGCTGAGCATCAGCAAAGGCAGCCTCTGACCTGCCAGGCTCCAAACATCTGCTTGCTTATCACAGTGGAAATGCTTTATCTCCTGACTGTATCATGCAGGGGCTGATAAGAGTCCTAGGCTAAGCCAAAAAGCCCAAGGCTGAATTGATTCAGTCTTTGCACGTTAGTCTAAGATGCAAAGATTGAACCAATAAGCAAATTAACTTTTGATTCAGGAAATACAGCCACATGCCTGCAGTGGCTCAAGTCAGCAGCCAGGGGGCATTAGAGCACACCGCTCTGACATGTAGCCAGCATGGGCTGTGTGTTCGCTTCCTGTTCCTGCTGCCCCCGAGGCCTTTGGGATCTGCAGTCCAGACTCACAGCAGCAGGACTCTGCAGGGTTGCTCATCACTTCCTCTTTCTGCTTCCAGGTGCCTCTGGGATTTGTGGTCTACAGTCACTAGTAAGTTTAGCAAGGTAGGGCAGCTCAGTACTTGGGGGAAGGGAAGTTTAACCCCCTTCCCTGGCCCCAGACCCCAGCAGGGGTTTGCCTGGCGGGGCAGTAAGCTGGCCAGTGAGGCCAGTGAGCTAGCCCTCACTACTCTGGCTAGGGAGCCAGCCCTGCTCTCAGGAGCAGACAGCTCAGCCCAGCCCAGGGCTGTAAAATGCTGGGATGCTGGGGGACTCTGGTTTAACTTGAACCAGGAAGGGGTCTGGGACAGAAGTTTCATAAACTGGTTTGACCTAAATCAGTTCAGTCTGATACTACATTCAACTAGGTTTATCTTAAACCAGTTTCGGCCATTTTGAAACTGGTTTATGTGCACTGAACTTCTGTTCTGTTACAGGCTTTAACCAGTTTCTGATCATTTAAACCGGTTGATGTGTAACTTCTGTCCCTAGCCCAGGTGTTAAACAGAAGCTGATGCCGACCCTGCCCTTTTCTGATTTTAGGAGTTTGGGGGGGAGATTACATCAGATGCTTGATTCACAACCACTCTAGGGTGCCTTGAGATCCTTTCACGGATGCCACACAATGTTAGCACTGTTAGGTGTGCAAACACGATACACAAGATAAACCCAGAGATTTCAAACAGGAATCCACAGTCTCCAAGGCGTTCTTCTCTGGTGGGCTCTTTCTGAGTTCAGTGCAACAGAACAATTGCTCTGGTATTTTTCTGCAGTCAAAAATTGAGTGCAAGCGAAGAGCTGGCATTTTCTGCGCTGAGTCTAAAAAGGCTGAGAACCACTGAACTAGACCAAAGGAAGATGGAGGGAAAGGTAGACTCCTAAAGCAAAGATTTCCCTTTGGGCCCCATTTTAACAGAGGTGTCAAGTCCATCATTACTTATCACTAGGTATAATGGACCTAGCATGAATGGACCCAGATTTGATATCAAAGCTAGAAATACACACAAACCTGTGTCGAAACACTTCAACCTCCCTGGACTCTCCATCGCTGACTTCAGAGCAACTGTTTTTAGATAAGAAAGATTTAGAAACCAACTTGACCGTGACACTGCAGAACAAGAAATCATCGTTCTGGACAGTGGGAAGCACGGTCTTATCCCATTACCTGGATTAGCTTTTATGTCCCTGTGGCTTTATTGCTTTGCTGTTCTCTCCAAGCCCCTCTGCCTCTCTCAGCATTGCCCTCCCACTTCTTTCCTCCCCTTCCCTGCCTTCTCGCTCAGTGGGATAGCCTGCTGTCTGCATGTTCTTTCATAGCCTCTGCTGAAGTGAGCTGATGCTCACTAAAGCTTATGCATTGCTGATTCTGTTAGTCTATAAGGTTCATCTCTGCCCTGCCTTCTGCTGACGAGCTGTGAAGTGCTCAGGTATTTGAACCTGTGCAGCACTGGAATGGGGGTTGCCTGAATCACAGAAAGGTAGGGCTGGCGGGGCCTTCACGAGGCCGCCCAGTCCAGCTCGAGGACATCTAAACACTCCCAGCCCAATATTTGGAAGTTTTTAAGTGCAGGTTGGGCAATGATGGAGATTCAGATGATGGAGCATAGTTCACCACCATCATGGTTGGACAGTCTTCCTAATATCTAACTGGCATCTCTCTTTCAGCTCCTTACTTGTTGTCCTGTCCCCAGTAGATAGAAGAGTTGATCACCCTCTTTATAGTGAGCTTTTCTGCATTTGAAAAGTGGGATCAAATCTTCCAACAATCTTCTCTTCTTTGGACTAAATAATCCCAAATCCTCACACTTCTCCTACTAGGGTGGCTATCATAGAGGACAGTCCAGTTGTCCTCTATTGATACAAAACCTGACACCTTTATGTCCTTCGTTTTTCTTTTCAAGAGAAATGCATGTTCAAGAGAAAAATAGAGGACATAAAGGCATCGGGTTTTGTCTCAATAGAGGACAGAGTAACAGAAAACCATAATGTCCTCTGATGGCCACCCTATTCCTACGCCCTATTCTCTCGACCTCTAGTCGTTGTTGTTGCTGTCTCCTGGACTCCTTCTGGTTTGTCCATCTCTTTCTTGAAGCAGGAACTGGACAGCAGTACTTTGGGGAACAGAAATGCAATGCATATCGGTGTTCACAGCACGCCAACAAGTTACAAGCTGAGACGGTGCCGCGCGCCGCACCAGTGGCCGTTGGAAAAACAAGTGATCTGGGTAGCAGGGATGTGCTCCTGCTCCGGGGCTCTCAGGCTGGGCAGCCTTTGTCAAGCATGTTCTTCATTAGATGCCCCTGTGAGCAGAAACCAGCTGCTAACCATAACCCCATGTCTAGACAGGCATGAACAGCCAATGCTGAAAACAGCTTGGTTTAAATCTGAGAAATCTGTTAAAAGTTAACTGAGAAATGGGTCAGAAAGTCATTTTTTCTGGCAAGTGGCACCCAAACAAGAGCCTCACAGCTACCTCCCCATTTAGTGATACCCAGGAGGGCCTGGGTTTTTTGGGAACCCTTCTCTGGATACGATCACGGACCTGTTTCCAGTTACTGACCATCCCCACGGCCAAGGCTGTCACGCTGCAGTGACCAAGGAGGGAACAAGCTGCAATTTCATTTCATACAAGCTGACGAGAGGCTGCTTGGCCATGACCTGCCCCGGCATCGTTGGAGCGAGCACAGCAAATACGTACTTGTGGGCCCCCAGGAACAGCCCTCGGGGCAGCCACCACGTGCTCAGAGCCCGCACACCTGCTCATCTCGTGCTGTCTACCAGAGGGACGTCCGTTTCTTTCCCAGACCATGGGGTGGCCACAGCAGTTTTTACACACTATAAGTTTTCATCAAGCCAAACACCTTCTAGCACCAAGATTGTAGGAAAAGGTCTATTATATAGTACTGTCTGCCCAGGCCTTCAGCTCGAGCCAGTAGGTGCCATTAACATATTGTAACTAAACAGAAGAGACACGCTGATTATCCACTGGAGTTGCCTTATTTGACAAGTCAAAAACTTAGCTGATCTCCTCTATCAATGCTTTTGGGGAGGGAACCAAACTCTGTGCTGGCTTTGTACAGCGCCTGGCACTGGGGCTCAAATCTCCTAGAGCAATACAAATACAGCAGCAATGGGACATTTCTCAAACTTCCCCTGTGTCAGCCTGCTGTAGAGGCTCGCAGACTCCTGGCCACACTCCCGTTGTCTTTCTTTCTCTCGCTAGGTGGTGGTGTTATACATTTTATGCAGTGCTCCTTTCATGCTAACTGATGCAAGAGGGTGGAAAGTCGTTCAGACTCTCAGCAGCTTAATTCCTCAAAACAGTTCATTAACTCATAGCTCTGCTCCTGTAATTTTATCCCAGGTAATTTTTTGGCTAGTTGCGTGGTACAAAAGGGGTTCACAGTGTCTTGCGCTGCCGCGTGATGGTAAGGCTGTGGCGAACGTTCGTCCTGGGAGGATGCTCCAACTCTTTCTGGATGTTTTAAAAAAAATGTGGGGAGCTCACGGAGACTTGCGCTGAGAGTTGGTACGGGCTGAGGGGAGGCGAAGTAGGCGTTACCAGTGAAACTGCAAGGACTCGGCAGGGCTAAGTCATAGGAACATTTAGACGCTTTCCTGTTCCACGCCCCCAGTGCTGGATATCAGATTTTCCTCCTTCCTCTCACCTTGGGCTGCTACTGGGGGCCAGGAAATCCTGCAGAGTTATTTGTGGAGGAAGGGGTAATGAATGGAGTCATTTGGATGCGGTGATTTGTTTGGTCACCGCGTGCCAGGAGGAGAGCTGGGAGCCTCCTGTGCCAGACGGGCTGATTCCCTTTGTTTCGGGTATTGTGAATATTAACGGGATTTGCGCAGTTGGCCTCAGACACCGGGTGAGAAGTCAGAGGAAGGTGCTGCCCTGAGCATGTTCTCTTCCCACATTGTGCACTTGGGGACAGGGTGTATTTTGGTGGTCTAAATAGGTGTGGCAAGCCTTGCACCAGCTCAGACTCCAGCAGTTGGAGCTGTGCCAGTCGACAGCAGCTGCAAATCTGTCCCTTGGGCTTCAGGGGAGCTGGATTACTCCAGCTGAGCATCTCAGCTCTTCCATGATTTAACTGGTTAAACGTATGTCTTTAAAAAAAGCAGCTGCGTGTCTTAGGAGACAGCCAGCGAGGTTCTGGCCCTGATGGGCTGAGTGCTCAGAGGGCTGTTGCAACACCCAACGGCCCCTACTGCCTCGTGAGTGACAAGGCCCGGCTACCAAACAGTGGGCGCGTCTACACGCGCGCATTTACTGCACAGTAACCAAAATTACTTCACAATACTGGCACACGTCTACAAGTGCATGCCTGCACTGTGTAGTAAATATGGCATCGTATTCCAGCTTGAGCATAAATTTGATACCTACATCATGCAGGTATCAAATTGACACCTGATTCGTTACTGCACAGTAACGCACATGTAGATGGATGCCTTACTTCTCAGTAACAGTGTGTGTGTGGACTGACCTGGAACTAACTTTATCCCCAAGTCAGTCCAGACACAGCTTTAATGTGCTTTAATGCCTGCATGTGTAGATGCTGGCCTATTCCTGTTTACTGCGCAGTAAATTTAAGCCAGCATAAATGCATGTGTAGACACTCCCAGTGCATAGGTAGACCTAGGCACCCAGGAAGATAGCCTCAGAGGCCAACCGAGCAGGCACCCACCACCTAAGCTAGCCAGGAGCAAAATGCAGAAGAAAGGGGTGCAGTTAGGCACCTAAATCACTTGGACCTGGATCCAGAAACGGATTTAAAAACTGCAGTGGCTAGCTGTTAGGAGCCTGGCCCTTGGGCTGATACCCAGCATCCTATGCTAGGTGTTCAAGGCTCCCTGACATAACTCAAGGTGTCTCAGGACCGGACCCAAAGCAGCCAGCATGCTTGGGGAGGGGAGAGAGGAGGGAGCTGCCTAGAGCCAGCCAGCAGGCCATGCTGGCGTCTTCTGCTGCTCTCCAGAGCTCAGGTGCTTCTCTCTGGGCTGTGAGGAGGCATCTGCCCCGGCTTGGGATCCACAGCTCAACCCTGTGATGAAGGAGGGGGCCTGCAAGACTTTACTGCACCACTGAACGAGGACCTGGAGACCTTGCCTAGGTCGTGGGAAACCCAGGTTCAAATCTTCCTTCCCAAAGGGGATTCAGATCCATGCCTCCCACCTTGGGGAATGCCCTGCCCCCAGGACCAGAGGGAATTTGGCAGGGACATCCACCCCTTTCCTGTTGCAGCTGGTCCACGGTGCAGACAGGAGTTCAAGATTTTCTAGTTCAAGCTCTAACTCTGCCGTGGGATGCGTTTCCAGTGACTTCCCAGGATACTGGAGAGAAAAAGAAAATGCACCCAAAATAAGAGCACCACATGCTGCTGTAAGCCCTGACCTGGCAGTTTTGCCCTTGGGATACAAGCCCATAAGCAAGTCCTTTGAAGTACCCTGACATCTGATTTTCAGCTGCCGACAGATCCGAACAACATATGTTTCGTCTGGTGATACAGCCTGTGCTGGGCAGCTTAGCATGGAGACAAGTCACTTACTTATTAAAACTCCCCCCCAACCCCACCAACCCCGAGCCCTCATTGAGTCCCTGAAAATGTGACCTCACGATTTATTATTTAAAGCCGGCCTGTCTGCAGAAGCACTTGGCTGCATCCTCAGCTGGGGCCAAGCCACATCCCGGCTGAATTCAGCAGAGCCGTGCTGATTTGCACCGGCTGAAGCTCTGCCCAAGACTGCACCGTAGGAACGTGCGGTGAAGTGACCCGGGGGTATTTCCTGGAGTCCAGTCGGGGTTGTGATGAGGCCGGAGATAATGATGCCTTTGAACCAGCCCCAGGAAGAGCTCAGTGCCGTAAAAGCAGAAATGACCGTGATGGTGACAGGTGGGAAGTGGACAACATCCCATGGAAACAGTGGGGCGTCAGCTTGGAGAATCATAGAAATATAGGACCAGGAAGGATCTCAGGAGGCCGTCTGGGCCAGCCCCCTGTCCCGGGCAGGATCGTTCCTGTCCAAACCAGCCCAGCCCAGTGCTGTTGTAACCCGCTCTTAAAGACGTCTGCTTCTGGGGGTCCCACGGCTCTCTGGGTAACTGCTTGGAGAGGGGAGAAGGGCAGGAGGGGAGGGAAGATCTCAGAAAAGGATCCCAGAAAAGAATCGGAGACAATGAGGGTTGGAAGGGACCTCAGGAGGTCACAGCTCCCTTCTGGTTTGCTCTGGGCAAGCACCCAGGTTGGCCCCGACTTGCATCCCCACCTGATCTCAGCGGGACGTCCAGGTGTAGAGGTAGTAGCAGCAGTAGGGGCCTGCCAGTGTGCTATGTAAAGCAGACTGTTGCTGCACAGTGGACTTCTCTCAACAAAGCCAAAGGGGATTTCCTTCTGCGGAGGGACAAAGGCTGGGGAAGGCAGAAGCAGGGAGATGCAGGGGGAATGGTCCTTTGTGCTGCTTAATCTTTCTTAAGCCGGACCCCAGAGCAGAGGGTGACCCTGCGGTCCCCTGAGAGAGGGCAGGTGATGGTGGTAAGGGGGAAAAGGGCTCCAGATTGCAGAGAGGCCTCAAGCCAGGCACGTGACCCTGCAGCTTCGGGGTGTGTTGGGCCACTCTGTGGGCACGTCTGAGTTGCACGTGCTCTGCACCAGGCAGCAGCGCCCTGGTGCACACCGGGCCCCATGCAGCGAGAGGGCTGCGTTCACGCGGCACTCGTCTGCACTGCCCCAGCGTGATGAATAGGTGATTAGCCTGGGTGCAGCACGGTGGGACGTGGCTGCGTGGCTGCCGGCTCCCCAGCCAGCCTGCAGGGAGCAGAGCGCTGCCTGGCACAGGACGTCAACCCAGGGCAGATGTGCCCTGTTGCCCAGGATGGGGCAAGGGTGACTGACGTGCTGTTGCACCAGCCCTGGCCGTGGGGGAGCTCTGGAGCCTGTTGGAAATGGTCCTTAAACATCACCTCCTCCCTGAGAGGACGAGCCTCTCTGAGCGCTGCTGCTCGAGCGGCGGC
>NW_005842121.1:1914675-1941576 GCF_000455745.1 Alligator sinensis
GTGTTGGCGGGGGGCCCCCTTGGTGGGGGTGGGCAAAAGCCGTGTTGGCCTCTTGGCGTTGTTAAGATCGATGTGGCTGTGATGCTCGAATTAATGCCGTCGTGTCCTACTCCCGTCCCGGATCAAGGTGGGAGAACACATCAGGTTACTTGCCCTGCGCAAGTGCATCCTGCCAGGCTCCAGTGTTGTAAAGCAAAGCCCGGAGGGTCCTGGCTAGAGGGTCTTGCCCCTCCACTCTGGGTCAGACCGATGCCACATTTGGGGTCAAGAAGGGATTTTAGCCTCTGGTCAGATTGGTATGGTCTGGGAGGGGGGTTGCCTCTTGAGCATATATTGACCACATTTCCTAGCAGCAGGGCGCTGGCTGCCGGTCGCCCTGCTTTCCCTGGGGCAGGTTCGGGTGCGAGGTCAGTGCCATGTCAGGGCGAACGGTCGTCTTATGTAAAGATGATGGATTGCACAGGATGGTTTGGCTGATCCTGCCTCAGGCAGGGGTTGGACTAGATGTGACCTCTGGAGCTCCCTTTCAGCCCCGCTGCTCTATGAATACACAGTTTAAGAGGGATCGGGGGGATTTACAAGGGGCATTTTGGCATCCACAGGGAATCAGAAGGGGGTTGGGGCTGTAATGTGCCTTTGACATTCGCTCCGCACAGGAGTCCCTTCCTGCCTCTGCGCTGCAGGGATCCGGTGCACCTTTCCGCAAGCGAGGAACATGGACGAACGAGTGCAGAGCGTGAGGATGGGACCCTCTGCCCCTGTGAGTCACGTTTCCCTGAGAAGGATGCTCTTATTTATTTAATTTTTTTTTTTTTTGAGCAGGCAGGAAATAAAACCACAGCTCGTCATTGAGGGTCGAGTCATTTGCTGATAAGCCAGAAAAGGAGCAAAATCCTTCCTTGATGGAGCTGCTTGTTTCTCAGATGGTGGGGGGGGACGAATGCCTGAGACTTCCCAGCAGCCCACCCTTGACATCAGACCCTCCCACGCTGCCGGCGCTGCTGACGGGGCTTTCTGCGATGGGAGCTGGTGACAGTCAGGAGTGTTGTTTCAGCAGTAACCATATAAAGTACCTTTTTGGCCATGGTGGCTGTTTCTGTAGGGCAAACAGAGACTGAGTCTGTACTTTGTTTTCTCAAGGCGCTTTTTAGAGCGGGGCAGACGCCTTTGAGTTTCTACATGTCAGTGAGAAACTGCTGATTTAATTCCCTCTCCCCCCGTCAAAGGCAGGCTGATGCAAAGGCAATTTCAAAGACACTCCTTTTTCTTTAACCAGCTGTAGATCAGGGGGAAATGCTCAGATGCAGCTAAATGACTCGGACTCCCGCGTGACAGTCACTTTCACCAAGGGGATTGATGTTCCTAAGTCCCTTGGGCACGTTTGAAAAATATCTTCCCCAAATGGATGCTTTTTACATGTCAGAATGCCAAAGAGTCCATTTGGACCAAAAAGTAATGGAAATAAAAACATCCACCCCCCACCCCCTGCAAACCCTTCACCAAATTGTTCCATTTTTTTTCACTTAGCTCTGATAATTGTGCTTTCCCCGACTTCTACCTGGCCTGTGTTCGTGGTTGCCTGGAGGGGAAGTTGTTGTTAGTAAAAGGGTTCTTGGTATAACATGGGAAATGCACAAAGTCCTCAGTTTATCACAGGCTGCGAGCAGACATGCGGCCTTGAAACGTCTTCCTTTGTATTCGAACATGAGACGCAGCCGGGGCAGCTTAAGCAAAAACTACCAGTCTTAGGAAGAGATTCAGCTCTGAAATATGCCGTCCAGCTGGATGCACGTGCTGAGTTTAAAAGACATGGGTGAGATGCCGATGAAAATGGAGGCATGTGTGTGTCTGGGTTGTGCTAAAAATGTGATGCTTTACAGGTGCCACCTGCTCAGGGAAGAGTGAGGAGGGCCTTGGATGTCTGCAGCACCCAGGTTGCAGCAAGGGAAGTTGAGGTGAGATATGAGGAAAGACTCTCTCACTAGGAGGGTGGTAAAACACTGGTACGCCAGAGAGGTGGTGGCATCTCCATCCTTGGAGGTGTTTAAGACCTGGCTAGACATAGCCTTGGCTGGGATGATGTAGTTGGGGCTGGTCCTGCTTGGAGCTAGATGACTGCCGGAGATCCCTCCTTCCAACCCTCATTTTGTGTGACTATGATTCGGAGAGGGGTATGTATAAAGCGAGTCAGATATTTCAGTCGCTTACCCCCGGGTGCCCCTGTAAAGCCCGTTTAAAATAAATGCATAAGGTTATTCAGAAACACACTTAAAAACCTTCCCCTCAAACGTGCAAACGAATCAGATCATTTTAATTGGATTAGGCAGCCTGACGGCAGCGCTGGAGCCATCATCTGAAAAACTGTGTCCAAGTCCCGTTTTCAGCCCAGACACAGGAAATGGTTATGGGAGGAGGGAAGGGATCTCTGATTTACAGGCGAACGGCACATTACCTGCAATGAGGAATGGATTAGACCATTGGACCCATCCCCGTCTCGCTGTTCGTGCTGCAGCTGGAGCAAGAAACCTTGGCACCGCACAGGGACTTGGCAGCCGGCATAATAGGGATAACTGAATTCTGCGTACAGTTTCATCTCTGGTACTAATTGAAACGGTTCTGCCTCCCCAAGCCAGACCCTCCCTGGGGACGATCGCCACCGGTTCTTACAGCAGATCCTGTCTGATCCCAAGCTCCTCCAGGGAGGTCCCCAGTTCCTGGTAACTCAGGCCCTCCCAGGATGGACTCAGCACAGGCCAGGATGAAACTACACCTAATAATGAGAACCTGGCAGCGTTCCTGGCCTTTTCCCCCTCCAAACCAGTGTTGAGCCTGGGACTAAGATTGCAGTCCTGGCTGCTTTGCACTTACCTAATGTGTTCACAGCCTGAAGGAAGAAAATGATGGGGTCAAGCCCAGCAGGAGGCAATGGATGGCAATCAAGAGAAGCAGCTTGTTTAGGTGTCGTCGTTCTTGAGCTATGGTAGGAAAAACGGTGCCATGGACCTGACGGCTGCAGTGTGAATATCGCGGTGCTACTATGCCTTTGAAACCAAACGGAAACCCTAAGTGACGTCCAGGCTCATGCCATGACACTGTTCACTGGGAGAGTGAAAGGTCTTCCAGCAAACCCTGATGCAGTCGGCCACGGGGGCTGGTAACACATTTATAGGACCTGGTGGGTGTTCATGCATAGCTCTCAATCGGTTCTGCTCGTTCCTAGCAGGGGTCCCAGGAGGTGGCCATGGGCAAGTGCTCCTCTCCCCCTCGGCACCTGCCCAGGGCCCAGTGTGCCAACTTCCCTGCTCAGCGTGGACATGGGGTGTTGGATGAGACTGTGTGGAGATCCGGAGGGAGGTGACATCAATAGGCCAGTGACGCCCAGCTCTAGCTTTCCTCCTCATCTGACTTGGGGCCTGCAGTCATGGTCCTTTCCCAGTGCCCGGCTGCACTTGGGGATTGGATGCGGGTGAATCAGTGGAAGCTGAATGCAGACAGAGGTGCTGGCAGTGGGCAACCTGGGGTGGAGTTGGGATGGTTATTCCCGATGAGGTTCAATCTTCCCCTGTCACTCAAGTTTGCAGCCTTGGGGAGCTCCTGGACCCTCTGCTGCATCTGGATCTTCTCGGCGGTAGCTAGGAGCACCTGGCGCCAGCTCCGACTGGCGAGAAGGCTGCAGCCCTCTCTTTCCGAGGTTACAACGGGGCGGCAGTAGACCCGGCTGCCTAGGGAGGTTGGAGGATCTGCACTGGAGATTTTCCAGAAGAGATTGGAGCAGTGATAGTCAGAGATGATGTGGAAGTAGCAATCCCGCTCTGTGAAGCCGCTACATGGCAATACTCGGAGCCTGCAGCCCAGAGCAGGTGCAAATTTATGGATGGAGAAGAAAGGAGCTGGGGTAGGCATGTGGAGGGGATGGGACGGCAGAAAGGGCGGGGATGGCTCTCCAGTTAGGATGTGCGATGCACGGTGTCGAGGCTGTGGCACCCCACCCCGGTTGCAGAGCAGGGTGGGGGGTGTTTGGTATTTTCCTGGCTTCTGTCCTGCTGGTTCCCACGCTGGGGTGGGAAGAGTATTCTTGTCTTCCTCTTGTTCCGGGTGTTTTTTCCACCTCCCTCAGCTGCACTGGGCGCTGGCTGCAGCCAAAGCTGGGGATTTCGACGGGGCTGTGCCAACGCTTCTGTTGGGACTTAAAAAAATTCAGCAGTTCTTGGCTTGAGGGGCTCGTTCTTTTGCTGAGGGTCAGACCGATGGCCACATTTGGGATCAGGAGGGAATTTTACCCCATGGTGAAGCTGTCAGGGGCTGCGGGGAGTTTTGCCTTCCTCTGCAGTGTGAGCGTGGAGGGAGGGAAGGACAGATCTCTCCCCTGGATCTCTCCAGGGTATTTTAACAAACTCTTTCCTGTCCCCACAGTGGCAGGACGCTGGCAGCCCTCGTCCCCCCGCTTTACCTGGGGCAAGTCAGGGTGGTTTTGAAGTTTGCAGCCTTGTGCTTGGTAGGTGTGCGAGAGGGCTGTTTGCAAAGAGCAGGATGGGCAAACGCTTGTCTAGGGTGGTTTCGTCTGGGATGGTCCTGCCTTGAGCAGGGGGCTGGACTAGGTGGCCTCCTGCGGGCCCTTCCAGCCCTGCTTTTCTAAGATCCTGTGATGCTAATTCCCATCAGGGCCAAGTAGGCAACCGTCGATCCTCTGCATCGTGGTGTACGCGTGTGGTCTTGTCAGGTCTTGAATCCACTTGGACGGCATCCTGCAACCTTCACACCAAGACCTTCGACACGTATGCCTAGGCAAGAGTATGGGGAAGCGGAGGCTGCCCTAGACCTACCATCTCCACTTTAGACCATGAAGGCAGAGTCCAAACCCGGACCACGTCCAGACGGTCAGTGCCTCGATGGTCGTAGCTTCTGCCAAAGAGCAACAGATAAGAACCACTGCTGACTGCCTGACGCCTCAGCGAGGGTGCGTCTCCGTCAGGGTGATGCCCCTTAGCCTTTCTCCAACCAAGGCAATGGGGACTAGGGTCTTGAGGCACCCTGCACTCGCCTTGCTCTGGAGGTTGCAGCACGGGTATTTTGTAGGCGCTCCCTGCCACGAGCAGCCCCACCTGGCATCCGGTCAAAGCCAGGATTTAACGCACCAAGACCGCTTGGCAAAAACCCGCAGGGAGTCGTTCTCGGGAGTTGCGCTCCCTCCCCGTGGACGCCTGCCTGAACCCAAGCCTGGGCATCTGCTGGAAGTGCTGTAAGACCTTCTGACGTGGGCAGGCATTTAGCCAGCCGGGCTAGGCTGGGACGTATCATTTGGGGAGTTCTTGTTTTCCATCTTTTTTTTTTCTTCAATAGTCTGCCTGCTTTTCTAGGTTATTTTCGTTCTTATCGTAAGCTGCCTTGAGCCTCGGTTGGGAAGGGAGGCATATACATCTAATAAAATGGAGACATACATCAATGAGAACACAGGAGGGGGAAAAATGCTGCGTTAACTGCAAATATCCAAAGATTTATCAATTCACAGTTGTTAGGGGCTGGAAAGGACCTGGCATTTGGGCAGGAAAGGCTGCTGGGGTCAGACGACCCCTGCAAGGTGGGTGTCAAGATGCGTTTTGAAGAGCGCCAGACACTTCCCAGATGGAAGAGCTTGGTTAGTAACATGGCTGGGAGGAGGTGGAAAGGTCTGGCTTCATGCAGCAGCTCGTCACAGCTGGAGGAGTTTGTTAAAATCTCCCGGTGGAGCCGTCCTGAGAGCAGCGCTGGGAAGCACCGACACCCGGCTCCGTCCTTTCTGTGGCTAGATGATTCATCCTCTTGGTGACTCCTCCGGACCACCCACATGCTAGCGCTGGAAGCATCATTGCTAACTCATCTTCAAAGGCTACTACTGCCTGCGGCAGACAGCTACCTGCCTGGGGGAAATGAAGGACCTTTCACAGGCGTCTTGCGTCCAGGCATTGCCTTGCGGGCAGTTCAATCGCGCAAAAGGGATAGGACCATCTCCTGCTGTTCCCCGACCTGGACCCAGAAGCCTCCCGGAAAGGCCATCCTCACTGCCCGCTGGAGACGAGGCTCCGATACCGGCTGAGCCCCGAGCGTCTGAGAGTGAATCCCTGGGCCTTGCTGCTGCTCTCCGGAGCCGCCGCAGGCCTTACGTGGGCACACACCAGTTCTGGTTCAGGGATTTCCAAACAGATCACGAAAAGCATTTCCTGTTAGCGTGGGGGATAACCATCCACCGGCGGGATACGGTCACTGCCGGCGCAGGCCGCTGATTTGCTGTAAATTACTTTCAGCTATTGGAAGAGGAAATGACCGCGGTCTCGCCGGCATTGTTTGCCTGGGGAAATGATTTCCACTCGGAGGGAACGGTGCTGAATTCAGACAGCGAAGTCCCATTGCTGGTGTGTCTCTGTTATCAAGTGGCTCCTCTTCCCTCCCTCAGATGATCTCAGCTGAATTCAAGGAAACAGCCCCTGTTCCCAGCCAAGGGGATGTCCTGCACTCAGCCCTGACAGCAGCTTGGCAGCTTCGTCCTGCCCTGGCTCCCATTTTAAAACGCCTGGAAATAGTTTTTTGTTACAAGCCCTCGAGAGCTGACGCTTAACAATGAGATGCCAAGGGGCTGCCTGGGTCTTCTTACCTCTGCCCTGCCTGGGACCCGCGGACGGCCACATCACCCGTTTAAGGGTCACTTTCCTAATTCACGCACTAAGCCCAGTCCCCGGCGCTGACATCGGTCGGTGCGAGGTGCACTGTCAGTGCATGGGAAGCTGCGCCGCATCTTGTTTTACACGACGGAGTCTGGGCAGGATTTTGTACAGCTTCTAGTTATCGTGTATTGTGGATGCTTTATCCTTGGGGCCCGTTCGGCGAGAGCTGGAAGACTGAGGCTTATAGTCAAAGCGGGGTCCTGGTTCAGATTGCCCCGACATGATCTTTCCCAGTTCGCATGGGGGTAAGACAAAAAGTCACGCAAGGCGTTGTGTTCCCAACACTGCCGTTCGGTGTCCTGTTGGGTCAGAGATGCCGCTGTAAGCCCTGGGTTCGGCCAGTGTCTTTGAGGAGTTTGCTATACCGATAACGCTATGACAGAGATTGGGATGAGGCAGCTCGGATGCTAGAAAATGCAAATACAAGCGCGGGATAGCTAGCAGCTTGCTTGCTTCGGGTGTTACAAGCAGCTGTATTCTTGCTAGAGCTCCTCAAGAGCCTTCCCTGCCAAACAGACATCGCTCGCATCTCAAAAGCTCTTGGCAGCAAACTGGATCCAGGAGCCTCAAACGCTGGACTCAAATGTTGGTGCCTGAGTTCCTCAGCATGGTTTGGTGGTAGAGCAACAGAGCGAGCAGGGCCCTGCGTGCAGGCCCTTTCCAGACCTGGTTGCAGCAAACGGCCTTTTGGGAGCGTGCTCTGCCCTCGGGTAAACCGCACGTGTCTGGCATCCAGCAAACGGGCTGGAGCACCCCCGTTTCCCAGCACCTGGAGCGTGCCCAGGCAGGCTCCCCCAGCACAGAGGTAAGGCAGGTCACGCTGGCCTGCAAACACCAGAGATGACTCCCACCTCCTGCTTTGCCTTCCCGTGTTGCCACCCCAAAGATGCTCCGCCGGGCCCGGTGAGGCCAGCACGCCGGCAACAGCGCAGGTGGATGGTGCTGGCTGCGTTTGCTTCTGTGCTGATGCCAAGGTATACTAAGAGGAGCTTTGCCACCCTCTCCCAAACTCATGCATCAGCAAGTAACGCTGGCCCGGCTGTCCATGGGGCCGTAGCATCCTCCCAGTCCTAGACTACACGTTGTACCAGCAACATCCATCCCACGGACCCAGCGAGGTCGCTCCGTGTCCTATAGGAAGAAAACGGCTGCCTCTTGGGAATTAACATTCTTGCCTTAAATGTTGCCCCGATCCACAAGCGCAATATGCCTCGAGCAGGAGCTCGGCGGCGGTAGCGTCAAGCACAATTGCGAGAACGAAGACGCGCGCTTCCCACCAGCATCTGCGCCGCGCGCTGTGGATCCGTTGCCAGTTTTCGGGCCTGCAAAACCACCATAAATCTCTGCAGTTCCCCCTGAGAAGCCCATGAGAACCTCCCATCTGCGTGGTGTTAAATTACTCCCGGCTTAGAAAGCTGCAGGAGTGTTTGAGGACGCCCCCCCAGTGCTCCCCGCCAGACGAATCCCCGCTTGCATTAAGCAAAGTGGTTTTGCGCTCAAACAGCCAGTTCCCATTAGTGCTCCTTTTTCTCTTTTTTTTTCAATGGTGAATGATTGCAAGGCTCAAAGAAAGCCACAGGCAAGCCCAGGGGAGGACGGAGGGACGTGCGGACATCCATCTTGCTCTGGTCTTGTCTTTCTTAGAGTCAGCAGTTTTCTTTTTCCCTGCCCTGCGTTTCATGGCTCGTTCTCAGAAGGAGCCATTGCATCCGTTTGTAGTGCAGGAACGGCGGCAGGGCCCACGTGAAATGAAAGCCCCTTTGCGCTAGGCGCTGTACAGCCACGGCAAGGGGGCTGCGTGGGAGCGGCAGTGCAGCTACAGGTGCAGGATGTGACTGGTGAGGTCTTGCAAGCCATCCGCGCCGGAGCTGGGGACAGTTTCCCAGCCCTGTGCCCGCCGTACGTTGGTGCCTTGGAGAATTGGGCCGCTTACTCGCTGCCGGAGGGGTTTAGTACCTAACTCGCTGCACCCGTTCTCGGCTCTCGGTGCCGCCATCTGCCCCTGGCTCCAGCCGCCCCGATGCTCGGAGAACGTGCCACGTGGGCAGCGTGCGAGGGGCACTGGCACGCCGTGCAAAACGGTCACAGATTTTAGGCACCTGCATGTTTGTGGTGTCCGTCTGGAGCCTGATGCTTCAGCCCTGGCCCCCCCAGCCCTTGCTGGGAGCTCCCCAAAGGGGACAGCGGAGGCGTCTGGATCTGGGGACAGTCAGGTGCGGACAAGTGGGACAACAGCAATGTGCGTTTCAGACCGCTCGGACGCCGTGGGCCTAGAAAGCAGCTGTCCGTATCTTTAGAGACCCAACTGGAAGCAGGGCTTGGGGAGGGGAAGGATGCCAGCTCCACGGGGAGGGTGTTTCAGGGCGATCCTCTCCCTCGGCCTGGCTGCAGGGACGGGGATGGAGCAGGTGTGAAGTCCGGGCTTGCAGCTGGGCCTGTTCTCGTTCTCCCCAGGCTCTGGCCAGGCCTAGGTGTGTCGGCCAGCCACCTCCCGGCCCCTGGAGAGCAGGTGGAGCCGGCTGGAGAGGATCGGGACGGTGCTCCCTCTGCCCCCGGCCACAACAGAAGGAAGCGTCAGGTGGGAAACGCCAGCCCCATGCCTCGTGGAGTAGGTGTTGGGTGGCACTTAGCTAATTACCACCTGCTTGCTAACGGCTCCCACTCACGTCCCCCGTCTGTCTGCAGGGCCCAGGGCAGAGCCGGTCTAATCTGCTCCAACTCGCCTGGCCCTGGCCTGGAGCTGCTGGAGGTGAACGACACCGCGGGCTGATTTCAATGCGTTCAAAGCAGACCGCCGTGCCAGCAGACCTCCGCTCCAGTCACTCACCTCCGATCTACCTGTAACTTCCCAGTTACCGCCCTATTCTGTCCCCTCCCTGCATTGCCAGCAGCTGAAGCCAAGTGGACAGGTGCCGTCAGCCGAAACGGCACGTCCCCGTCTCTGCTCCAGCGCCGGCCTACGTAAACCTGGCAGGGCCCTCCTGGGCTGCTGCGTTCAGCCGTCTGATCTCAGACAAATGCGCGACGCGTGTGGGGCAGGAAGGGTCCGCTGCACGTCCCGCCTGGCCCCCGCCACGTGCCACAGCCGCGGATCAGCCTGCAACGGGCAGAGGAAGCAAAACGAGACCTTGCCGCGGCCCCAGGGCACAACCACGAGCTGAGCGCCCCGGCTGGGGTGCCCCTTAGTGCCACACACTTGTCCACGTGCTCCGAAGCATCGCCTCGCCCCCTGCTCCAGGCTGAGCCCCGGTTCCCTCCCTCGTCCGTCCTGCTGCCCCATGGCCGCGGCGCGCTGTCTGCGGGGCTCGCTCCTCGCAGCCTAGCCAGGGAGCGGTTGTGCTAAGGGCCGGCCTGACCCCTCCGCCGCCATGCTTTGAAAACACAATCCGGAGATAAACGGTCAGCTAGTCCCAGCGTCCCTTGTAGTCACCTCGCTGGGGCCAGGGCTGGGCGCACGGGTCTGCTGGCAGCACGAGGCATGCACAGCTCCCTGGTGGGGCAGAGCCCGTCTGTCTGTCTGTCTGTCAGCAGCGTAATCGGCCCGGTACCGAACAGCCAGCAGGTAGCAGAGGACGTGCGTACCTGAGCGATGGTGCCAGCTGGTCCGTGTGACTCCCATTTGATTTCTTAATCAGGCGCTTGACTCTGTCCTGGCGCTCGCTCTCCTCTCCTCTCCTCTCCTCTCCGCCAGGCCCCTCCGCGCTGGGAAGCCGCTGCTGGGTCCTGCAGGAGGGTGGCGGGCGTCTTGCGGCAGGGTGAGGCCTCGCCGGGCTTCAGCAATGCCCTGCGAGCCAGGAGGCAGTGCCACTTGTCCGTGGTGAGCCAACCTGAGCTGGCTCGGTGGCTTATCCATGCCTGTTGCTGGCTGTTTTCGAGAACTGGAAGTGAAGGGAGGCAGGGAGAGAGCAAAGGTAAGGTAATGGAGTAGGCAGAGAGGGCTGTGCTCTTCCTCTGAAGCAGTGGCAGCTCTGCGGGTGCTGGGTGCAGGGTGGGGCTGGCTGGGAAATGACACTGGTGGGCGGTGGAAAATGCTGGGGTCTCAGCTGCTTGGGGGCGACACTGACGGCGCTGATACGTCGCATCAGAGCCACGTGGCGCCGGGCGGGCTGCGGGGCCGGGGGGAGCCAGCAATGGCCCAAGGGTCCATTGCACGGCACGGCGCTGGGGGACGGACGGAGCAGCACGGGCTACACTCCCAAGCCTTTTCTCTTCTGTAGCTCGTGCGTGTGCACGTGTGTCTGCGTGTGCACACGTGTGCTTGTGTGTGTGTGTGTAACAGGGAGGGCGGCCTGCTTCAGGGGGCACCTACACAAACCCCATCTACACTGCAAATGGACACCCAGCAAGGCGTTGTGTAGCTCGGAGCTGGGATCGAGGCCCGCTCCTTTCCCAGCCTGCGGTGTGCCGGTCGGGCTGGGATGAATGAGCGAGAGGAAATGAAATGACAGGTTTCCTGCGGAAATCGGTCACCAGAGGCGAGCGGCCACAGCAAGCCCTGAGAGCACGCGCGAGAGGCCGTTGCTCCCTGCCCGCTGTGAGGCCAGCCGAGCTACCCCGCCAGGGCACGGGTCGCGCCTACGTTTGTACAGCAAAGGGTCCAACGGCAGGAGCACGAGATCCCCCCGCTTCCTTCCCCTCTTGACAGGTCGATTGTGAAAACGCAGCAAGCCGGCAGGCCGCACGTGTGCGATGGGCCTAATCCACCCGAATGCTTATGGCCAAACGGCTGCTCGCCTCCGAGCAACAGCCCCGGCTCCCCTGCCACGGCCAGCGAAGCCGCGCGCCCCCGTGCAGCTGCTCCGCTGGGTCATTGTCCTCGCGGCTGCAAACTGGGGCCGCGCTGCCCATTTCCGTCTGTCCGGCGTTACGGGAACTGGGGTCCAGGCATTGCCGGAAAAGGCTCCGGCGCGGCTGCCTGGTCCCCCGGGGCTCCGGCTGCAGAGACCCCAGCGAACAGGGAAGACACTCGAACTGCGCTCGGGCGCGTCGCCCACCGCTGGCAGAAAGGCCGAGGCTGCGGAGGGCTGGCCACTGCCGTTCGGTGGGAGGGGGAGGAGGGCGCTGAACATGAGCGACTCTTTCCTTGCCTTTTGCTATTGATTTTTGCCATCTGGCAGCTGGGGAGGGGAGGGAGGGGACAGGGCTGCCCTGCTAACAGCTGTGACGCTCGCCCAGGGCGCAGGATGCAACCTCCAGCAGGCCCAAAACCGAGCCATTGATTGATGCCTCCTGCTTGACGGCCCTGGCTGTGGCCAGGCAGGTGAAACGCCAGCTGGACTGCGGCTTAGCCCTGCTACAACTCCCTACGGCTGCGCGCTCTCTCCTCACAGCCCTGACTGCACGGCCAGCACTGCAGCGCGCGCATACCCACGTGCCAGCTGGAGCCGCGCTTGCTCCCCCCGGCCCGGGGTCCTATAGTCGCTTGGCGGTCTTGTGAAGGGCGCGGGGTGACGACATGCCTGGTGCATCACTTTAGGTTTGGCTTTAACTTTTTCATTGTAAAATCAGGTTAAGTCATACAAGGGACCGGCAGCAGGGCTGCCTGCGCAGGCGCTGCAGCTACACCTGGGCATATCCATGATAAGGAAGTCAGCGGCCTGAACCGTAGGGCAGGAACTGCCGGCTAGGGGCAAGCTGGCACTAGGCACAGGGCCGGGTTGATGTCCGGCGGGACTGGACAAGGGAGGAGCTGTATTAGCAGCAGCTGTGCACGCATGGCAGCAGTGGGGGGGTCTATTCCCAGCTCTGCCACTGACTTACTGAGCGACCCTGGGCAAGTCATGTCCTTCCACCTGAGTTTGCATGTGGGCATCTCAAGGCAGGGGCTCTCTCCGCATTCAGCCAGCTCCGAGTGCAACAGGGCCCAGTCCCGGCAGGGCCTTGGGCACTACTGCACTACTACCAGTGCTGTCAGGCTCCCTTGGTATTTGTACAACCACAGGGAACTCAAAGCAGTCAGACCCCCTGCACGGGAGACGGCTATGGCGGAGCTGCGCAGTTCGTGATGGATTTAAGCTGACAGCATGGACCCAAGCTGTGGCTGCTACAAGAAATGAGTGAGGACAGATCTTTTAGCAGCAGCCGTGGACGTGTTTTCCTCCACAGGACGAACGATTCCTGTTGAGCTGAGAGCTGCGGGTGCCGGACGTATTTGTAACTGGTGAGCCCTGTGTGCTGCGGGGGACCAAAGCAGGTAAGCGAATGCAAGTGTGTCGCAGCGCAGGCGACACCTTGGTGTTAGGTGGTGGAAGCTGGAGCAGCAGGCGGGTCCTTATGCTACCCATTTTTTTGTAATTTAAATTTCAGGTCTCAGGCTAAATCAGTCAAATCCGTTCCCAATTCCAGCAACTGAGCAGAGCTCAGGCATTGAAATCTATGTGGCACTGCCACCAGCAAGTATCTTTCCTCCCAGACTCTCCAGCCTGGGGCTTCAGGTACTCCCACATCCATGGCGGGCATCCTATGTGCAGGCCCAAGCTCGGAGGTCTTGCAGTTCGGATGCCCCCGCGTGTTGCTTGCCTGTAGCCCACAGGCCAAAGGAGCAAGCTAGGGGAAAATCTCCCATCTCCATAAACTAGGCCCCTTGGGGGGCTATAGTAGACTTGTGGGGGGGCTGTCTGCAGTGCATTGGACAGTCTCCACCCTTCCTACACGGTGCCAAGCAGGGTGATCAGACCTCTACGAGGAGCCACCGTACCTCTCTGTTGAGCTAGAATTGCGCAGGGAAAGCCCTGGCTGGGTGCGAGGCGAGGGCGCGTCGCGCAGGAATTAGGGCAAGCGTCTGGGGAAGTGGGACTGTAACCCCACAAGCACCAGCCAGGGCTCAGGGGCCAGGGCCGGGCACGAATGCAGGTAGTTTTTGAATTCCTTCAGTCTCAAATTTAGCAGACGTTCTGGGAAGAAAAGCATCCGGCCTGGGTCTCGCAGCAGCAGAGGAAGAGCCCAGGTGTCCCAGTGCTCTGGCCGTATCCGCGCTGCAAACTTACAGGGCAGGTGGCAGTGGCTTGGGGGGCAATGACTTAGCTGTAAAGGGCCCAGTCTACTGCCCGGTCCAGTTTCTGCGGCTCAGCTCCAATGCGTGGAAGCCCTGGACTCGGTGCTGACTGAGGGACCTCCGCAAAGTACGGAGAGGAATTACTTCCTCCAAAGACCAACCCAACCTCCAGGCACAGCAGCAGATCATGAGCTAAGATGGGAATCAGAGCAAGGAGGGTACGAGGGTCGTCCTGGACTCCCAGGCCCTCCAGCCAGGCCAGCACGACACACTCACCGCGCCGCTCTGCGAAGGCACCACGGTGCGGGCAGCCCTGCAGCAGTGCCCTGTGCCAGGCAGTTCAGGCAGGGCTGCATGGAGGGGCCCAGCTTGCTCCTGGCCCTACAGCTCTGTTGCGTACACCTGGGGCTAAAGCATGCCGCATTGCCCGGGCCTGCGGGGCCTGTATGGAGCCCCTCCGGGAGGGGGTGATACGGGTTTGAACCCCGCAGCAATCAAAGCCCAGCTCCCCTCCTTCTGGAACATGTGCAGCACCAGGCTGCTGTCGAACAAGGACACCCCCCGCCTCCTTTTGCACAGGGGCCGGTCCATTAGACGTGCTCAGAGAACCGGCCAGACCAGGCCCTCAGGGCAGCCGGCAGGGGATACCCAGCTTCTGGAGTCCAGCTGGCTCCAGCGTGGGCTCGGCCCCAGGCTGCTCTGCCCGAGTCTTGGCACGCAGCGCTGGAAGCAGACCCCACAATGCTGCTGCTGCATCCTCCTGGGAGCCTCTCGCCGACAGAGCTTGGAGCATCGTGCCGGATCGATGCCAGCCCCACTTCTCCCAATAAGCTTGCTTCATAAATAGCAAGAGGAGTCTGCAAATACAGCTCTGGAGACTGCATTAAGCCTTATCAGGACATGTTGTTTTCCCTTCCACTGCCCCACCGCTGCAAAATTGTGCTGGAATCTCATTACACATCAGCTGAGAGGATGAAATGGCATGTTTGCCCCCAAACATTTTAAGCCAGCCTCATAAGTAGATCAATGCTTTCTTCTCTCAAATGGAATTAGCATCGAATGTGGAGCCGTTACAGACTCGTGAAAATGCCTTGCCAAAAAAATAACAGCCCCCCTCCCCCCTTCTCTAGCCCCATGCGAAAGCACGACCTCCTGCTGCAGTGCGGCACCGCGCGAAGGGCTCTGCGTGGCTACGGGAGGGGAGAAGCAAAACGCCTTCCTAAAACGGCTTTTCCTGGGGCTGTCGGCAGAACGTGGCCAATACACCAGCACTCGCCTTGGGCACCAGCGGAGAACAGCCAGGCCCGAAAGGGCCAGGGGCTGCAGGCCTGGCAGCCTAGGCGGGCAGGCAGCAGGGCACCTGCGGATGTAGTGCTCGACCTCTCCTCTCCCGCTTTGGGAAGGGCTGCGCCACGTCCAGGGCGGCACTTTGCACTTGCAAGATGCATGCTCCCCTGGCTCAGGCCTGCCCTACGGCACTATGCACTGCACCGTGAAACGAGTCTCCGTCCCAGAGACCCTTGTGTCCAGGCAAAGGAGGAGGCTAACAGGAGGGTGCAAAAGCTAGTTTGTAATGGGAGCGGTGGGTCCCGCAGTGCGGCTCGGGGAGCGGTGTGGGGGCCGCCGCTTGGCAGCTGAGCCAGACAGGCGTGTGCTCCTAGAGAGAGAGCTGGCGCAGGTGAAGGAGCTGCTGGGAATCACAATCCACAAACTGATGTTGAGGCAAAAGGCTTGCTTCTCGCCCTCCCTAGTTGGGTGCGGGCTGGTCACAGCCCTGCCAACAAAAGGATGACGGCAAACCACTGCTGGCTCTCAGGACCGAGTCAGCACGCTGCGATCTACGAGCCTCCCACGAGGCACTGAGTGACAGCAGGGCATGCCGAGATACTTGCCAACAGGGCCAGGACTGAGAAAGGCTTTGCTACAAGTGCTGCCCGAGCCTCGCTCGCTCCTCCAGGCACCTGTAAGCAGAGGGGAGGGAGCCCTCCGGACGTGCCACGTAGCCAGCAGCTCTCCCTTTGCTCGGGGACGGCAAATGCCGACAGCCGTCGTTATCAGGACTGCTGCGCTATCTAGGAGGCTGATAAGGAGTCCACTGCGTTACTGTACACGCAGCAGTGTCCCCGCTCTGGAGGACTCGCAATCTAACAGAAGACAAGATCCAGCCGATGGGGAGGAAGAGGAAACGACCAGATACCAGCAGTCAGCAAGGCAGGCAGCGGTTCGGACTGCGCCGGAGCAGAGGGGAGCTAAGGGAGGAGTGGAAGGAGAGCGGGCAGCGTGTGGGACAGATGTTGAGTTCCTCTTCCCCGTCCTCTACTTGGTCGTGCTGCGTGGGTAGCTCGCCTGGCACATACCAGAGGGGACTCGACCCAGTCCATGTGCGCCATGCGCTGGCCCCTGACGTCACTCACACAAGTGAAGTGCTTCAATTGAGCCTCTGGTGACGGAGAAGGAAAAGGGCCTGGGGCTTCTCTGCTCCAGTGCAGGATCCTGTTGGGAAAGGCCAGCTTGTCCCTTCTCCGAGGTACTCAGCTAAGGTCTATTGAGAGGTGGATGGGCCTGGGGGTGCGATGGGGGACTGGGGAGTCACTTCTCTGGACCCCTGCGTGTGCCCTGGTGTGCCGTGAAACCCCAAAGGACCGGCCAGAATTTGCAAGTGCCCTTGGCGAGAGCTGCGGGTGTTGGTGGAGTCCAAACCTGGAGTCTGTTCCTCATGCACAGCAAGTGCCCCTGGGCTGAGAGCGGAGCTTCCCTCAAACCTGGGGAAGGCAGGGCCTCTCCTGCCTGATCTGTCCTCCCTCAGACACAGACTTTAATTCTTAGTCCTTTCTTCCAGGAGAGACTGAGCACAGCCACCCTCCAGCTAAAATGCTAATGGAGGGGGCAGGAGGTGCCATTTGCCCCGACTTGGGTGGTGTATCGGGAGAGAGGCAGAAGGCGCAGGAAGCGCCTGGCATTTGCAAGGAGAGTCCAAATGTCTGGCTGAAAATGGATGAGCTGTCAGCAAAGCTGCAGCAGTGCAGTGGAAGGGAGAACCACGGCAGGTCCCAGCAGTCCCCCGAATACCTGCTGGTGAGCTGCGAGCCAGCAACACCCTCCTTGCGCCTATGAGCGTCATGCATGGGGATTTCAGTCGTTCACACATCCGCCTCCAGCGATGATGGGAGGGAAGGGTGTCTGAGAAGACTGAAGCCAAGGAGGCAAGAACAGCTCTGTCTTCTCTGCACTTTCAGATGGGAGCTCACCTTCTCTGGTCAGCAGCAGCCCCCAGTTTGTTGGACACTGGTAGACCCCCCCTTGTCACCTTAAATATCCCTTGCCAGCTGCATCTCCTGATGTGCCAGAGGGTGGTACAGTTCCCACACCCCCTGGCAGCAACACCGTGTGTAACCCCAGGGACCAGGCTGGGCCAGTAAACCCTTTTACTGTGCAGAGCACAAGAACTGGAACCAGAAATGGAATATTAAATAAAAGATTTCCTTTTATTTAAAATACAATGCATTTATACGTAGTCTTTCCACCACAGGCTACCGGGACACAAGACTGGTAATTCCTTGGCATGAGGTGGGTCAGGCTCCCTCGGCGCTGGTGCTGGTGCTGGTGCACAGGCAGGAGCCGCTGACTCCAGGCAGGGTTATTAAAGACACTGCGGCCTGGCTCTAACAAAAGTCGGACTTAACTTAGATAAAAAGGTACTGAACTGCAACTATCCGTTCCTAAACTCCTACCCTTATCTTTTAGAAGCCTAATAGCATTAATGCTGATGCACGAGATCTATGCAGTACTCTAGCTGGCTTGTGAGACTAGTTAAAAAAAAAAACTGTACAATTTTATAAAATTTGTGTTTTTACATTAGTTACACAAAACCTATACTTCATAGACCTTTACTTCATATCATAATGAAAAGGTTTGCATATCATAGGCAGACAGTGACTATGCTGGTGAATACTAAAAGTGTCGTAATACAATACGGTGTAAAAATAAAAAAAAGACAATATAAATGATTATCAAAAGGAAAGTTAACAAAAAAAATCACGCTACAACAGACTAACAGAGGAACATTCTTCAAGGCCACACACAATATCTTCAAAATAGCATCAGGCACCTGCCAATTCATGTAGTGTGAAATTAAACATCAACTTTCTACTCGAAGGTAGAACAACTTCAAAAACATGTCAAATTTACAGAAAAAGCACAAAAGTAAAAACCACATGCATTAAACATGATAAATAGACTTCATATCGTTTAAGGCCTGGACAGCTTTCTAGTAGATGGCTTAGAGCTCTCTTCCGAATTTGGCTAGCTACATCGGTTAAATCTGATCCCGACACGTGCCACAACACAGCTCACATACTGTCTCGTTATAGCAGATTAACAGAAGTGCTCGTTAGTGCACGTATTAACTGCTCTGGGTAATGCAAAAACGTTCATAATTAAAAAAAATAAAAAAGATACATTTCAGGCTTCCTTTATTAAGCAGCATATTTCAAACAACAGCTTTTAAAGTTAAATATTTAATATGGCCATGGGGGTTTCTCTCTGTAAACAGTACATCAAACTCACACCCAACCGCTGGTAAGTTTGTAGAACATCTCTTCATCTAAACTTTCGTTCTGGTCTTTTGCCCGCGTTGACAAGAAAATGTAGCCACCAATGAACTCGTGAACCACCTTGCAATCCACCTCGGTGCAAATGAAGGACACCCGTACGTCATCTGCGAACTCGACAGTGACCTGAAGTGCAAGGCATACAGGTTAGGGAGGACGAGCCGGTCTGGAACAAATCGTGCTGGCTGCAGAACTGGCCTCTCCCTACGCTGTTTTGTTTCTCCCTTAGGGCAGATGCTTCCGGGACTGTCTGAACAAAACCAGGTCTGGAGCTGAAGATGCAACAATTTTTCCAGGCCCAAACACTTTCAATCTCCTTCATTCCTCAGGACTGAATATGGCTCCTTTGCAGCAAAGATTATTTCCCGAGACACTGACTGGATAGAAATCGGGAGGAGGGCAAGTTTTTCTGCCAAATTACGACCATTTCCAACCAATGTATGCTGGCTCTGTATCTAAGTCTCCCATTGGAAGTAGTGATAGCCTGAAAAAGATTTCCTCCCAGGGCTGGGTTCAACTCTGGTCGAAGTCAGAAGCAGCTACTATAACTAATGCAGAAGCAGGCATTTTACAGTGGAGGTGAATAAGGCCCTTACTACAACTATTTATGGGACTCTTCCCCTCCCCTGCAAAACACAAACTGATTAGCAAGAGATACAGCCAGGCAAATGATACCATCAACACGACCCTCTAGCCCAGGGATGCAGGAGACTATAGTAAAGCCCGACATGGATGCCTTATACTGTTTAGCTTAAGAAATGAAGCAGCATGTTTCCATGAAACAGCCCAGCCAAAGGTACGCTTCTCTCCTAAAGTGACACACCGCCGTTCTAATTCAAGCCAAGCCTTGCAAGGTATGTTTGGGCCAAGGACACGTGGGGAACAACATCCTCTTACCATTTTGATCTCCCAGTTTACGTTCCACTGTTTCATGTTGCTGAATCGCCATGTTTTAATTGCATCTCCTGTGCTTGCATCCATTCTTATCAGTCTGTTATAGGCAATCCCAATCAGCTCTTCTTTCTTGCCCCCTTGGAATCTACCACGCGTGGATTTAGAAAGAGAATTTTTAAACATGTGCAAAAATGCTTTAAAGTCACTCGCTGACCTGACTGCTAAAACACACGCTGGAACCAATGCAATATTCACTTTCTTTCCGGCACTGACATGACTTACTGCTCAAAAGCTACAGCCAAGTTCAGTTAATGCGGGAACAGCTTCAAATCCTTCCACTGACATGAGCAATTTCAGATTTTACATGTGAACGTTCAGGGTGCGGACTCAGTTGTGCATGCGCAAACATTTACAGAAACCGGTCCAACACAACGACATCATTCCCGACTACAAATGCCTCATGGTAGCTAAAAATACAGGAAAGAGCTCGAGTTGTTTACGCATGACACTTTATCTTACCATATATAGGAACCACTGACCTTGCAATGAAGTGTGTGATGCCAAATTCTGGTAGAGATTGCCAAGCTTGGATAAATCTCATCTTTGCTTCGATTAGACTCATCTGAGCTACGTTCTGATGGGCCTCCAGAATCCTGGCTGTGATCTGAATGCAATCAGACACACTGCCTTTAGGCAACGGTGCTACATTTGCGATATTGCAAACAAGCAAAAAAAAAGTGTGCATCAAGATACTAGATCCACTGGCAACAGCATGAATAGGGGAGAGTTCAGAGCATCTTTGGGAGGTTTAACAAGTCACTGATGCTGTTACACAGCTGTTCTACTGTTTCTGAACTGCAAGTCATGCCCCTTATATTACTGGACATCAAATGGAGTATTAGAAACACCAGCTGCCATTTTTATCATGGTTAATAAAGGATAAAATGGAGCTGATTTTACCCTTGTACCTCTGGACTTTTTCCTTTTAAATACCAGCCACAGCTGCCATGTCCAACTATTTGGACACACATTCAACATTAGCATGCAGGATGGGAACGGATTCCAGTTTTTAGCATAAAAAAGATTCTACTTAACCCTTTTGCAGCATAGTTTTCTGGGGATCAGCATGAAAAAATTAAGGGTTTCTATGTTCCTCAATGCGTTTTGTTCTAGTAGTCCTCACAGGGCAGTAAAGTCTTAAACTATTTTTATTTAAATCAAACTTATCTTAATTTTAGGTTTGCTGTCACTTACCAAGTCTCTTATATAGCCTGGCTGAAGATGACAATGCGAAGAAAAGAAAAAGGAGGCAGAAAGAAAAAAAAGCAATCAGAAATATGGCAACAAAGCAAAGAAAAAGTGTAAATTCTCTGCAAACCAAAGTTCAAGCAATAACATGCACATTTCCTGAGGAAGAAAAAAAGCAGCAAAAAGTGAATGCAAGCATGAAAAAGGGAACAAAGAAGCACAGAGCAACCCCTTGCTCTAGATCCATCAAAATGGGGTGGTCTCAGACATTTATTTAGTCTTTACAAATGTTTCAGAATTTCAAAGGTGGCCAAACCAGAGAGCCAGAGTGAAAATTTCCATTTTCACCGTTCATTTTAAGGTCTTTGAGCAGCACTCAAGTGTACTCAGTTTAATAAAGAGTGCAAAGCTGTTTTGCTGTTAAAAAAAGCAAGAGTAGCTTCTGTTACACTTAAGTATTTTCTTTTCATATCCGCATGCTACCTTTTCTCCTGGAATGTAATGAAAAGCACGCAGTGCCGTCCATGATGCTAACATCAAACAAGCAAAGCAGAAATAAAGAAAACAGCAATTTTAATGCAACCTGTTCATGGAAGAAACCCCTGCTCTAGGGACTGCAACTGTAATGGAGATCTTCTGTTTAAGCTAGATTGAATTTCTCTTACAAGTAAAACAGCAGAAACTCTCTGCTCCGAGCAGAGTCGATGCCACAAGAACAATTCATGTGTTGCTCTGGGAGCCCCAGGACTCCGAGCAGGTTGGCTTTGTTTACTGACTTCCCGTTTCCCAAACCTGTCCTAACATAATGTCAGGTTAGAGTAACATGAACAGGCTGGAGGTTGGTTTTTAAATCAAATGTCTGTATTTCTGTATCAACCGCTCCTCCGTCCATGGAACTGATACAGTAATTAAGGCAGTCTGCAGGATGTGCACGTCCATATTGACCTATCTAGCGCTGGTCTAATACCGAGGTTGAAGGCATTAGTGAAAACCTGAAATATCATTTTAATGATGTTGTAAATGTATATTCCAGATAAATTTGCACTTAGTAAGAATTTCTCCCCTGGCAATTACACCAGATCAATATAATCCAGCAGTCTGGGGCTCCTCTCTCGCCAGTCTAGGTTTCACGGATTCCCTTGGGGCCGCACTTCCTCCATGCCCATCTCCTACATCCCATCATCGGGTAGGATCAACTCTCTCAGTGCAACCTTACGTAACCTCCAGCAAGGAGGAAGAAACCAAACAACATAAAAAGGAGAAAAACTGCTGAGGTTCCTTACTACCTTGGTGAACAGGTTATTTTTCACCACAGCTAATTTTCAAAGGGGATCAATAGTTTCCATCATAAATTGTGGACTAATTGCGACTTTTCTACAATTTTTAAATGTCCCTACTCATCTCCAATGTTGCACCTATTCGTTCTTAAATCAACGCAAATGCATACTAAGAAAATATTTTTTCAGGTATGTTCTTTTTGCAATGTTTATGTCTACAACGCTTTATATACGAGAACTCATGATATGAGCCAACTTCCCCCATCTGTGTGGATATACAAAGGCTTATCCAGGAGAATCGCAGGATTCCCTTTCCACAGCTCTTATGTGCCAATAGAAGCTGCAGTTCCCCACTTTTCTGAATGGCAACTTCCTTCCTGATCCGCAGAGTTCATATTCAGGTGCACTGACTATTTGAGTGGCATACCTCAGTTAAACTCACTCAGAAGCCAGCAATCAATCTTTATTTCTTTTTTTGGTACCAAAATACCACGTTTCCTTGTAAAACCCGCATACTGCATTTTCTCACATAGTGCACACCCTTTTCTCAAAAATCAGTTGCTCCAATTTGGGGTGCAAGTCTTAAGTGGGGAAGATTACCAGTACTTTTCTGCCCACAACAGAAGCACCCAACTTTGATTCCTGCTTCAAAACCAACTGCCCAGCAGCAGTGGTGGCATCTCGGCAGGCAGCGCAGGGAGTCAACGGATTTAATGGTTCATTGTTCTTTAGTCCACAGGTGTTAGCTAACAATAGTCTCTCTTTTTTAAGCGTCTCGGCGTTCCGCTAATCAAGCTAACCTTTCTTTAGGCAATCTTGCTTCCTGGTAGCTACTCCTGGTCTGTCTCTTCTCCTCCTTGGTCTCTTTCACATTCTTGCAGACCTTTTAGTGGTGTCATTGCTCTATAAAGCCATAATTCTGGGAAAAAAAATCCCCCCCCCCGCTCTATTCTCAAAAACAAGGTGTGGATTTTATTCTGGGGCATGTTGTATGCAAGAAAATACAGTGTGTGTTTATTTCCATCGTAAACAGTCTGACTCTGCCATGCAATGAATAGCTACAAGCATTCAAAGAGTAAAAATCCCCATTTTTTAAAACGAATGATTGTTTTCAGAGGTACATATTTCTTCCTTTTTTAATTATTGGAACCGCGCAGGCATTGTCACTTTACACCACGATGCAGTGAAAAGGAGTTAAAAATGTGTTTAAACCACCGACCCCCACTGATCAAACTCTTGGTAGATTGCTACTGCTCGTCATCTCAGAGAAAAAACTCAGTACCTTTTATTAGATAATGTGGCCTGAAGAGTTAAGATCACTGATGTGATAAGCTTTTGTCTCTTAATTTCAATCACAACCAGAAATTAGATTTTCAACACAGGATTTTTAGAAACACGGTGGGTAACTGCTGTTAAAATGCAGCACCATCTGCTACAGTTAGGGTGAATTGCCAGCCATGTAGGTGTCCCTGAGAATTTTGCCATACCACTAATTGTTTTTTTTAAGAGACCTGGGGGCCGGGATTGTCAAAAGCAAGATTTCCACAAAACAATTAAAATCAAGTACCTGTTTGTTCTTGTACTTTTTAAGGTAGCGAGGGGACACCAGGCATTCGGGATTAATGTCCGTTGTGATCTGCTCTGGCATTAGCTGTGGGTCTGGGTTCAAATGCTGCATCTTCAAAAATGACAGGATATTCTGAACTTCCAGGTTATAGGAGCTGTCTGCCATGGTCTTGCCCTTGGACGCTAGCCTGCAGGCTGCCATCCAGTGCGCATACTGCTTTTCCTGGAATTCAAGGGAAGGTCCATGTCATCAGCATCATCTTGCCCACGTGGACAGAGGCTCATTGCATTTTTCAGTGAAAGAATCAGAACAGGCGGAATACAAAAATGTGTACGTTGCTTAGGACAAGGGAATTAAGGAAAACATGCATCATTTCAAGGACTGCCACCGAGCATTTCCATTTGTACATTTTGTTTCTTTGGTTTGCTTTTTTTAATAAAAGGAAAACTGAGTGTAGAGGATGAGTGGAAGCAAGCAGAAGGCAAGATACATAGGCAGTCCCAGCAAAACGCTTACGTTATCACAGCGAAGCCAGATTTCATTCATACCCTCCGCAACTGGAATGAGAAGTTTGATATTAAACTTCTGACCAGAGATGTTTACATCAGGGGTAACCTCACAGCCTGTAATAAAAACCAGAGATTAAAGTGTGCACAAATACACACAGGCTTCAAAAAATAGATTTCTAATCTAAGGGTATTGAATGATATTTCAGTTATATGATGGTTTTAAGACACCACAGAAGTAAAATATATGCTACATTTTGTTTCCAAAGCTGAGGCAGAATATTAGACAATGACCACAAAACACAGTATGGAGAACAGATTGATGGCTTTGGCTGAAAGGCATAGCTATTTGCCAGCTTGGAATGGATGTGACGCAACAGAAAATAGTGTGAGACTACACTGTTGGACTTTGCCAACTGCCTGAATTAGACCCTAGACTCTAACATGTTGGGTTCAGCAGTGAATCATTTCCAAACCAATGGAAGAAAAAAGAGGAAGAAAAAACTACCTTGGGTGTTGGGTTGTGTGTCAGTAATCTAAACCAGTCATCCTATGACATTATTTTGACGGGGCATGGTACTTCTGTCTTTAGGGATAAGGTGCTACTTTCCCTAAATTCCAGTCTCTTTAACATTTAATTTTTTTATATTCAGCGTTAGAGTTACGAGGACTCCAATTTCTTGAAACATCCAAGATCATGTGGGCATAGCTTCAAGTCAAGTCTCCAGAATTCTTTTAAAATGCCGTCAGAAGCAGCTATGGCAAAAGCTCCCAAAAAGGTATTCTAGGCTATTCCAGGCTGCACATCTCTGTAACTGTAGTGTGAGATCATTTGGCAGCCTGTCGGCTATTGCCTCCATGGTAAAAAATGAAGTATGTCCACAGTTTCTGCTGCCTCGTAACTCTCCAAGTAGGAATATGTTACTTCTGGCTATAAGGGACAGTAGCATTAGGATTTTTTAACGTAACGTGAAAGCTTTATAGACTGCATCCGATTAAGATTTGGAAGCCCACAGAGAGAATAGAAGGTTGCGTTTGGAGAAAGCACTGATACACAAACCCACAAACCCTATTCGCTGGTCCTAACTTGTTTTTAAAGGCTGACTATATACTTCATTTTTAAATAGCTTTCATAACAAAAGGTAAAATTACAAAGTGTATATACCATATACTTCTTAACCTATTTTTGCTTTACAGTAAAGTCAGACCTATGGTTCAGATAATTACAGACGTTAACAATGAGCTTTGAATAGTTGCACTGTAGAAAACTAGGCTAAGTTTTCCAATGTACATCTGATCCACACAGTTCACTTCTTCAGCGAGATTTCTCTCTCTCTCTGTGCCCCATGTTTTTCTTCTATAAAATTCAACACTACTGATTTCTAAAGAATAAAAAACAACAGTAGCAGACTTGTTTTGGATAAAGTTATCAAAAGAGGTTTCCTTACCTCTTAAGTTCATTTGGTGAGCTGGGGTCCCATTGGATTCTTCTTTGCTTTTATAGCAGGAAATAGAGGTATCTTTGAAGGTGCACCAATACGGTTTATAACCTTTTAGCGTCAGCTTCTTAGGCCTGCCAGACAGGTTGATGGATATACTGCATTAGATCTATAGCTCGTTTGAGCAATAGGTTTAGAAAACAAGAGATACTGGGTAACTTCGGTTCTTAAACGAACCGTCTGTTCTTTGAACATATTCCATACGGACAAACTTGATTTAGGAAACCAGGACTTTCCCCACGCAAGTGTTACCGCAGCAAGGTTTAAAAAACCCTTTACACTGCAGGAATACTAGATCAGTAACAAAGAACTGAATGTTATTTCAATATTTTATATTTTCTTTATCCCACCATGGCGAGACTTGTTAAACTAAATTAAACCTGAAGAAACCATGAACTTAGGATCTCTAATTCAAGCACTTTCATGGGCACACGTATCCAGATAGGTCCCATTAATATTTCCAGGCTCTCAAGAGACATACTAATAAAGACACCTCCATGAATCATGGAAAAATGTTGTTTTCTACAATAAAAAAGAAAGGTCTCCAGTTTCAAAAAAATACCCAGTCTTCAGCCAGGGGAGAAGTGCAAGCGCATTTTTCCATAATCTGTCGACATGCCTGGATCCACATTTCCCTTTGTGACCCTCGTTACATTCCTGTAAAGTGCTGGGGGCAGGGCAGGGTAGGGCAGAACGGTTTGGCTACTAAGCTTAGTCATCTTGCTGGGAGGTTCAAGGTAAATGTCTTGAGCCCCAGTGATGCCAATGGCTCTTTTATGATTTTCTTTAACTTTTGCACAGCAAAATGGGTCAGAAGAATGTAAGAGTCATGTTCCATCCAAGACCGAGATGTTAAAATGTGTTTCTTGTCATAAAATACCGTTTGGCCCCCTGTTTCAAAAACAAGTCCTAATATATACTCTTGCCTCTGTGAGGTGAAGAGACCTCTCTGCATTTAAGATATTCTATGTAGAAAGCCAGATGACAAAAAGAATACACTCTGGTTTCAATCTACGTCTGCTGCCTTTGAAGTTGCAGCAGTTTTTGCTGAGACCATTGCCAAAAACTCAGAGAAACTTGGCTTTCTGTTTAGTTTGAGGGCTAAAGAAACACAATTTAGCCCCATTGTCTCAAGCTGTAGCAAGAGATTTGATCAAAATGCGGCCACTTAAAATGAAGCAGACGTGGCAGTTTCAAGATGAGAAGATGCTAATTAGAGCCAGAACTAGAAATTTGGGGATCCAGGAGTTACCTCTGTGGGTTTGTTTAAAACTGAAATACTGTATTTACTCAAATCTAAGATGACCCCTAATTTAAGACAACTCCCTCCAATCATTAGATTTTATACATGGCAAATTTATAAATTTGTTATAATATTCCAAGTACAGAACCTAAGTATTGGGAGGTTGTCTTGAATCTGCACCCCTCCTCCCCAACGGCTACAGCAGGAAAAGCAGTAGCGGGGGGAGGGGTGGGGGAAGTCAGGTGCACCCCTTATCCTCTGCCCCCCCCAATTATTTCCCCCTGCAGCCTTCCTGTCCCCCACCCTCAGCACCTGCAACTACCCCCCCCCCCCCCCCCCCCCCCCCCCCCGCCCCCCCCCCCCCC
>NW_005842121.1:1941607-1961181 GCF_000455745.1 Alligator sinensis
CCACTCTCCCCAGGCTCTGCTTCTTCCCCTCCACCTTCCCCACCCTTACTGTCAGATGCTGCTAGGCCTCCCTCCCCTTCTGGAGCCCACCAGGTGGAAGCTCAGCCCTTGCCGGGCCATGCCGCAGTGTTGGCACTGCCGAGTGCCCAGGCAGGGGAAGGACTTCCCATTGCTCTGTGCCCAGGAAAGAACCCAGCCAGAGCCAAGCTGTGGCTAACAGTGAGGGTAAAAGGGAGTGGGGTACTAGGGCAGAGCCTGAAGAGGGGGAGCAGAGCTGGGGGTAGGAAGCTGCTGTGGGTTGGACTCTGGCCCCGACCCGGGCTCAGGGCTGAGCCAGATCCACAGCCGCCTCCTGCCCCAGCTCCATTTTGTGCATGAATCTAAGCCAAGGGGCTCTTCCCCCCATGCTGATTGGGGGAAAATCCTCATCTCAGATTCAAGTAAATATGGTAGGAGTATTCAGAAAGCTTCAAAATATTCACCTCTCCTTTCCTCCATCCCACTGATCTGAGGGAGTCTCATGAAACTACTTCCAAACAATACACCACGATTGCTCCTGATTAGAACTCCAATTAGCAGTTAACTAGCTTCTTCAATTGTGTCAATTTTATTAACAAAAGTATACTACACAGTAGTGACAATTAAGACTCTTTTAAAAAGGAGAAAACATTCACCTACGTCAGGGATAGGCAACATTTCTGGCTGGAGTGCCGAAAACACCACAATGTCTACCTTGAAAGGTGCTGGAGTGCCAACTCGCCGGAGCCCAGAGCAGCTGTTTGCAGCCTCCCGGCTGCAGCCAGCCCATGGAGTCCAGTCTGCTTGCAGCAGGGCCTGCAGGCTCCCCCTCGGCGCCCGGGCCTCTCGGCTGCTGGGAGCAGCCTGGGCTCTGTGGCTGGCAGTAGCTGCTTAGAGCTGGCGGCGGTGGTGTGCCGAGCAAAATGGCCTTGTGCGCCATGCTCAGCACGTGCGCCAGGGGTTGCTGACCCCAACCTACATGAACAGAGATTCCAGCCCCGAAACCACGGTATAGGAATCAAATAGGGACTAGAGTGACCCAGGCCTAGCCAGGCATAGCTAACTTGATAAATACGTATTGTAAGATGAGCAAGAGATTTCATGGGATATGCTCTGGCTCCAGAATCAAGCCAGTATATAGAAGAAAGGTTCTTCACAATGCTACTTTTTGCAAATGCTTTTGCTTTTGGTGTGGCACCGAACCCACGAAAGCTGGATCTACATCTATTCCCAGTTTCCAGAACTTTCATCATATTCTAAACGCAGCACGCATTCAATTGCAAGAGAGAGCTGTGACTGCCAAAATATTACTCAGGTCCAGACATGACTGTTCCCAGTTTCCATGCATCATGATCCAAGTCAGAAAAAAATCCACTCTTCAGTGAAAAGGAAGAGCGATGCAGTTAACTTAAATCTATTCCTTTTAGCAGTTAGGAGAGAACAAGCAGGCAGAATCCCACTCGTCTGTTAGTCACCGAGCCTCTCTCAAACCAAGAAAAGCACTTGAGTGAAGTTTCTAGCTAGGTGATAGAGTCACATAGCTAAATTTAGGAGAGCCTGATTAACTTACTGGCATTAACTTCATTACACAAACATTTCAGCACTAGCCACTAGCTAAGAGTAGGCAGGAAATTCTCTTTCACCCACTCTGAAGTGAGGGTGTATACATGCATTTGAGGACGAAACATTAGAAAATACAAGCTTTCATCTGAAGAACTGAATGAACGTCTTACAATATTAAATAAAGTTGTAGTAGAGTGATTTCAATTAGATTAGGAGCAGAGCACCCTGGCTAGGTGCTGGGCAAATCAAGCATAAAC
Organism: Alligator sinensis; assembly: GCF_000455745.1. Taxonomy (NCBI): domain Eukaryota; kingdom Metazoa; phylum Chordata; order Crocodylia; family Alligatoridae; genus Alligator; species Alligator sinensis. The sequence continues at coordinate 1,943,446 of NW_005842121.1, forward strand.
AAAGTTGTAATATCACGAGCACCGTGGTATTTTTAGCTAGAACAGCATACCATCAAAGTGCTAGATGAGATGACATTGCAAGCAAATCAAAGTAGTAGTAGTGTGCAGTAAAATCTCAAGACAGTAAAAAAGAATGAGTATTATGCAGTATTATAATTAATTATTCATTGATATTATCACTTTCACCAGTGTCTCTTTCCCATTAGTACTTACTTGAATACTTTAATGTAGTCGGCAAGCTCAGGAATTGAAGTGATGTCACCCTGAAAATAAAAGATCATTCATTTCATTCATCTGTCAGATGCAAGACTCAGTTCTAAGATAGGTGGGTCAGCAAGGAGAAGACTTTAGAGGCACTGATTCAGTTTTTTGGACAATGCCCTACAATCACTCAAAAGCAATTCCTCTGGTTATGAAGGAAAAAAAGCTTGACAAAACTGCACTGTCAAATGCCCAGGGCTCACTGACTGCAGCCTGTATTTTCTCAGAATACAGTTTATTTCACAGAAGGAGTACAAAAATATATATATATATATCCACTATAAACAGCAGGCACCTGACTATTACATATACTAAATTCTGAAAGTCATTTCTGTACAGACTTTCTGGAATTCTTCACATGCACAGGTGAAACAGTACTGTGGCCTTTGCTGTTTATTATGGCCAAACTATTTTATAACTGTCCAGTATGCTGCACATTCATTTACTAAGATATGGATTGTACTGAGACAGTTACTGAAATGGGCAACTTGATTCGATGCAACCGTTTTGTAATTTCTCACCTGGCACCGATGTTTCAGAGAAATCCAAAGAGGTCCCTACCCACCCCCCCGGTTTTTTTATTTATTTATTTATTTATTTTTTTATAGAAAGCTACTATTTATGTAACAGCTAGGAAATATTTTTCCTCCTACTTCTAAAATTCATATTAATAACAATACCCAAGTTAAAGAGGTATGATGATCTCAAAATCCACTGTTACCAATTTAAAAGCATATTTAATAAAACTTAAGACAAAAAGGTTTTAGGGTATTTTATGCTTAGCATAAAATACTAGCTCGTTTCAGAGCTAGTATAAGCATGTGAAATTTGCCTAACCCGAGTTGCTCTTCTGAACGAAAATGGATATAACCAGGTCTGAATCTGGCTCCTCTTCTTTCACTGTTTGACTCTATAGAAGAGGCACAAGTACTTCAATGCTTCTGGGCTTTGGAAGCTTTAACATATGAAACCCACAGGTGTTTTTAAAGCACATGATACGTACATAGGAAAAAAAATGGTTAAATGCATGTCAGGTTAAGGACAAGATGCAATATAATGCCAATTATACTGTCACAACTATCTGTTAAGAAGTTACTTTTGAGAAAGAACTGTGAATATCAATCTAAACCTTTGTCCATAAAAGAGGGAATCGTGAAAGAAAAGCTACTGGAGTATTTTAACAGCAAATAGCTGAAAGAGAATTTAAGTTAAGTGGAGTTTTTCTGGACTCTGTAGGTATTTTAAGAAATGTATTTTGTCAGTAACATGGCTCAATTGATACAGGAGGCCTTCTACTGAGATCTGTTTTCACCCAATTTTCAACTTGGGTTAACTAAAGCTTAAAGAGGACAACGCCACTTCCTTGAAGCCACACAGACAGACTGCAGTTCTTAATGGATTAGTGTCCAATAATATACAAGGCTCAGTTTGTTGCTACAACTAAAATAAATTATAGTAATAATTTATTGTTATTTCTACAGAGGAGTAGAGTCAGAAAAGAAAGAGTTTCACCGTGAGCAGATCAACAAAGTCCTACTTATTCAACTTGCTGGGTTGATCAACGAGTGTTATGTTGCATTATCTAAGGGTTAGGACATAATGCCAAACACCACTTTATAACCTGCTAACATTTCTCACGTTACTGTGCAATATCATGTTCAGTTCTAGTTCATCCCCTCCCCCCAAAAGCAAACAACACGAATAGAAAGGATTCAGAAAAAAAAAGGCAGCAACAATTCTTAGATATATGGAAAGACTTTGACACAAAGGAGATGAAAAAATTAGGCTTTTTTAATGGAGAGAGGAGAAGCATAAGATAGGACCACAGGAGAGATGTTGCTTCACCAGCAAACCTAGAGTAGCTGGACACACCAGCCTGCCCATTATTGTTAGCATTTAGCCAGCTTTGAGCAGCCATCAACACTTACCAGAACAGTGGATGTTTTACCACCTTCCAAAGTAATTTCCAAGTCAGAAAGGGCAGCATCTACTTCATCCACCTCTTTGTCACTGTTGTTCAAGTGATTTTCTGAGGACATGATTGACAGCTTGTTGATGTGATACTGAAACAGAAGTTACAAATCTTGAATTGCCTTTAAAAATACAGAATTTAAAAACAATAGAAAAGAACGCCACTTCTATGACCGAATAGGAATTGCATATTCACAGTCATCAAAGCAAACAAAACCCATGGTATTATAGCATGCTTGGGGAAATCATACTTGTGAATGACCACAGCAACAGCAGTCAGAGAAACACCTGGTGAACCATGTACTTGGGTGTTGTGCCATTCCAAATGTTAGTAACCAGAAGATAACGTGTTAGTGCCCTATACCCTGACCGATCACATAAAGGTCTGTCAGCTGTACTGAACAGTCCTCCGCTTCAACTGATACCAGTAACAACTTCCATCTCCAGCTGTACAATACATTTTACACGTGGAGATCTCAAGCATAGGGATACAAGCTGGGATTGCAGAAGTATTTCCCATGAGCCTAGCTAAGGTAATGGAGGTCAACTGGGGGTTTGATTGTCAACTTCAACAGGAACAGAATAAGCTCAAAGCTGAGCACTTCTGAACACCCCAATGTAAGGTTACACAATGCAGCAGCATGAAGAGACATCCAAGCCAGATGAGCACCAGAAACAATTTAGCTATGCCAGCACAGTGCTTCTCTGGGACTAATTAGCTCTGCTTCTCATCAGTGTAAATTAGCCTGGTGAACTGCTGCACAAATATGACTGTGCTGCTTCTAGTGAAGTAGCTCGCCTCTTCACAGCATTGCACTGGACAGGGCAGACACACCCCAAGTTCCTTGTCCAAGATGACACATACACAGTGACTATATAATGTGACTGAGTCCAGAATAGAAACCAGATTTGAGTCCTATTCCAGTGCCTTAGTCATAAACCCATCCTTTCCTCCTGAGTTTATAATAGATGCGGGATTTATCTTGGGTGTGACTGTCCCAGAATCTGACTTGCATTAAAACAAGTGCAGGACAGCTATTTACACACACAGTTTGAATGGCAATTACCTCAATTTACTCCATTTCTCCCCACTGTCCTGGAGAGAGTGTTTTTGGTACTTCAGACACTTGAAGTAGGACAATGGGCTTGTGGATCTGTAGGTTCCCAAAATAGAAGGCTTTGTCCCGGGAGAAATGCAATGTCTGTTTTTAGCCTACCAAATTAAGACATATTTAGCTTTACAATGTTTGGTGAACAAAGAACTGCTGAGGACCTCATGTGTGTTAGGGGCATGAGATACCGTAAAACTGTCTTTATGTGGCCATATAAAACTTATCTTCCTATAGGGAATGAACCCTTCAGTAGCGTTGGTGAAACCAATTCAGCTGATTCTCATCCCTTCCAGCTCAGCACGTGACCAAACATTTCAGAAAACACTTCTTTCAGAGTTGCTCGTGCTGCTTTGTCTTATGATTTCTGGGAGCTCTTCCCCAGAGACACTATAGGATACACTCTCTAACAGGGCTGGATGACCCGGCTGCCTCTCTGAATTAGCCTATAACACAGGTGGCCAACATGCCACAAGTGGCATCTCTGCATCTATGATATGACAGATTGGGGAAGGGGCAAGCAACACAGTGGCAAAGCAGAAAACCAAGCAGCAAATCAGGTAGGAAGCAGAAAGCAAAGTGGAAGATCAGGCAGGGGAATGGGATCAGATTGGCTCTTGGGGAGGGCATGGGGCTTAATTTATGGCACTTGTGCCAAAAAAGTTGCCCCACTAGTTTAAGGTACGAATCTAACCTGCCTTCTGCCTGATTTGAGACTAACATAGCTAACTAACTAACTCTCAGCACTGCACTGATAACGCAGACCTAGCCACATCTCAGCTCTTGCTGTAAACTCTCAATATCATTGGGTTTTGCAGGAAGGAGACGTAACAGAATACCCCAAACTATTAACTTAAATCACATATTTGAGAAAGAAATGTTGTTCTAGCCACACTGTTTAAGACATGCCAGAAAAAATGCAACAGAAGATTATATAGGGTTCAAAACAGGAATAGCTGGTCTTGCCATTTCAAAATAATTATTTGCAATTGCTGTTATCCAGCCTTTCCTCTTTGTACTGCCTAACAATAAAAGTAGTGTTGTGTATGTTTAGAAGAGTACCCATGTTCCCCAAAGATGAAACCAGGGAAAGTGTGCAGATTCTGCAACAAATCTAGATCACCAAAAACAAGCCTACAAAGCAGCTGATGAATGAAGTCCCACCTACACTAGAGGCCCTGTCTCCACCTATGAACCAGCATGGCTGCGCTCCTCTGGGACAACCCAGATCACAGGACAACGTGCAGAAGAACAGAGGACAGAGCTTTCTGACCCGAGATCTGCCATGGCACGTACTTCTGAAGGAGAACAGATGAGCCCACAATCTGACTGCCTGAATGAAAAACTACAAACCCTGTCTACTGAAGCTTTTCTACCATAGCCTGAATGGCATTTCTAGCATCAACTACTCTCTCTTTTGCTGAACTGAAAAAAAAAAAGGAACAAAAAAATATACTTGTTGGAAAGAAACTTCCCCTTTTGTTTCCTTTGTGCCGCCATAAACATGCCCACTGTTGCACCACAAACAGTGGCTGCAATGATAGTTGTATCAATTTGTGCCGCTATTTAGCGGCAGATATCTGCTTACTTTATGGTGGGAGAGCGTAGGGAGACTGATCCTCCACACCCCAGGGATTCCTGGGCAAGATTGGGCCCCTCAAGCCCAAGGAACATAGATTCATAGATGTTAGGGTCGGAAGGGACCTCAATAGATCATCGAGTCCGACCCCCTGCATAGGCAGGGAAGAGTGCTGGGTTCAGATGACCCCAGCTAGATGCTTATCTAACCTCCTCTTGAAGACCCCCAGGGGAGGGGAGCGCACCACCTCCCTTGGGAGTCTGTTCCAGACCTTGGCCACTTGAACTGTGAAGTTCTTCCTAATGTCCAGTCTACATCTGCTCTCTGCTAGCTTGTGGCCATTATTTCTTGTAACCCCCAGGGGCGCCTTGGCGAATAAAACCTCACCAATTCCCTTCTGTGCCCCCGTGATGAACTTATAGGCAGCCACAAGGTTGCCTCTCAGCCTTCTCCTGCGGAGGCTGAAGAGGTCCAGGTGCCGCAGTCTCTCCTCGCAGGGCTTGGTCTGCAAGCCGTTAACCATACGAGTGGCCCTTCTCTGGACCCTCTCCAGGTTATCCGCATCCCTCTTGAAGTGCGGCGCCCAGAATTGCACGCAGTACGCCAACTGCGGTCTGACCAGCGCCCGATAGAGGGGAAGTATCACCTCCTTGGATCTGTTCGTCATGCATCTGCTGATGCACGATAAAGTGCCATTGGCTTTTCTGATGGCTTCGTCACACTGCCAACTCATGTTCATCTTGGAGTCCACTAGGACTCCAAGATCCCTTTCCACTTCCATGCCTTCCTGCTTACCAGATGCACCTCCAGATTTCTGGGCTGCCTGGCTTTCCTAGTTACCAGATGCACCCGCAGATTTCTGGGCTGCATCTCAGCAAGCAGGGAAAGTTGGAGTTTTCCCACTTACCAAAGCACACCCCAGGGATCCCAGGGATACTCTTGGTAAGCAGGGAAACCCTGGGCTTGAGGGGCCTGGTGCTGTGTGGGCATTCCCAAGGTGTGCAGGACCAGGCTGCTCAAGCCTGGGCAGAACACGTCGCCTGTTGTTCCACAGCATCCCCAGGCCGTACAAGAGGTGATGTGCGTTTCCCCAGTGAAGCAGATCAGCTGTGCTGGGACGCATCCAGCACAGCACAGCTGAGATGCTTCACTTCGCACTATCTATTTCTACTTGCACTGAGCCTATCACCTGAGAAAGAAAAAGAGCCAGTGATTCCAGTAAGTCTGCTAGCAATCTTGCTACTGTCAACCCCACACCACCAATATAAAACCCTACCATAATTATGAACCTTGTAATGGAGAACTCCTGATAGTCATAAGATACATCTGAAACCAGAAAACTTTTGATTAAGCATTAGCATCCACACAGCATACACCATTTTTATTTCTCTATCTGAGAAGCATTCTATCCATTTGATGCAATTAATTGTAGAGTGCAAGTCACACACAGTCCACCTTGGGTTACTTTTTAAGGAAAAATAGTCTAGATGGAGCCTTGACAGTCTTGCTTTCTTTATCCTTCCTAGGAAAATGACCAGCTCTAGCTGGAGTCTATACAGTCCTGGTTTGGCAGGAGATACTTCTGCAGCCTCCTAGCTGAGATGCAGCAGTGGGTGGACTGCCAGACAAACTTGAGACCACACTTAGAAATGGTATGCGATCCATCTTAAAGTCAATAGCAGAAGCATTTTCAGGTGTATTTTGAATGTGGAATATACACATCATATTGCACGCAGATAAAGAAATAGTTCTGGGAAGACCATAGTTTGCCACCAGCTGTCCGGGGCAAAGTGCCAGAAACATGCAGTTCAGTAACCTAATGTACTTATTTGTATTATTTGAAGGCAAAAATAAAAGTCAAGATAGATATAAACGTCTTCAGAGAAAACAATCCAAATTCCTTTTCATGAGAAGAAATAATCAGCAAATATTTAAATTACCTAAAAGTTTAAGTAAACACTAGAGAATAGGAAACAAGCCAAGTTACACTAGAACAAATCGTTCTAGCTCCCCAACAGAGAGGACACCAGTTACAGTACATTGAATTTCTATCTTTCTAGAAAAAAAGCAATGGATTTGATTCAATTGAAGTCAACTTGCAGTCCGTCTCTTACCTGCAATGCTGCGAACATCATCATTTCTTCTTCCGTACATTCGATTTCTTCTAAAAGAATAGCCCATTTAGATTGCTCATAAAGCTGGTTGATTCTGATTGCATCATACTACGATATAACACAAATAAACACAAGACATTTATAAAACACCCTTCAAAGGCAAGGCCCATGGCCCTGTACACATACTTTCAAAAGAGCATAAAAGAGAAATTACTCTTATTTTACAACCAAAAATTTAAAAGCCTTTGTCACTGAAACGACCAGGATTTCTTTACAGCAGCTGTGGCAACAATTAGAGTCTGCTCGTTTTGCAGAAGGCTCATACGTAAAGGGATGCACTATACCCGGGGTAGGCAACGTTTTTTGGCTGGAGTGCTAAAAAACCTCACAATGCCTACCTTGGAAGGTGCCAGAGTGCCGGCATGCCAAAAACACAAAATGAGGACAGGGGGCACATGGCAGGATGCCCTGCTTGTGCCCTTTACCCCCCCACCCAAAGCCCCTGCCCCCCAGCCCTGCTGCCCTTTGCCCCACAGCCCGGGCTCTGTGGCTGGCAGCAGCTACCCAGAGCCGGGCCAGCTGAACAGCAGCTCTCCAGAGCCGGGGCCAGCTGCAGCCGGGAGGTTCCAAACAGCTGCGCTGGGCTCCAGAGCCCCGGCATCAGCTCCGTACCGATGCATGCATGCGCACCTCGGAGCAGGCAGTGGGGGAGGGGCCTGAGGCAGTGCAATCCCGGTCTCTCTCCCACTCCCGGCACAGAGCTGGTGACTGGGCTCCGAAGCCCGGAGCAGCTGTTTGTAGCCAGCCCGGGCCTGCAGCTAGCAGGCTGCAAACAGATACGTCAGGCTCCACAGCTCCAGCATCAGCTCCATGCTGGCGGTAACCGCGTGCACACCTCAGGGCAGACCGTACAGCAGCGCAGCCCGCCCTGAGGTGTGCAGTCACCGCCAGCATGGAGCCGATGCTGGAGCTGTGGAGCTTGGTGCAGCTGTTTGCAGCCGCCTAGGTGCAGCTGGCCCCGGCTCTGGGTAGCTGCTGCCAGCCAGGAGCCCGGGCTGCTTCCAGCAGGCAGCTGGGACGCTGCAAGCCCTCCTGGGAGCAACCCAGGCTCTGTCACTGGCAGCAGCTATCCAGAGCTGGGGCTGGCTGTGGCGTGCCAAGCAAAATGGCCTCGCGTGCCATGCTCGGCATGCGTGCCAGGGGGTTGTCGACCCCTGCTCTATACGTTTCATTTGACATGTACAGCATTACTTCTTCAAAGCCTGGATACTGAGTATTTATCTCTACAAATGCAGGCACTCATTTTTAAAGTTTGGCCTTATGTGCGAGTTAAAAATAACTCTGTACCTTTGGATTCAAGTCAAAAAAGCTGTAGTATTTGAACCGAAGCAGTAAGGCCTCATTTTCTTTCACTTCTTGCTCCATGAGAGATCTTGATGAGTCCAGCCACCTGGAAATCATCAATGAAAACATATAGGTTCTGGCTGAATCTTTGTAATATGTTTAAAAATGCCATTTAAACGTTTAATATATGACTTGAACTCACCCTTGGTTGATCTTAGCTTTATCAAGAAGCGCTTGTGGCTTGTACATTTTTGCTAAGATTTCTGGGGAAGTGATTGGCTGGCTAACAGCGAGTATGCCAGGATTTCCTTCTGATAAAGCACTATCTCCAAACCAAGCTGAAGTTGGAGACAGAGGACTTCCATCGTGAGAATCGTATGTTGGCGTCATAGTTTTACTATAAAGCCCAGGGCTTGAATATATGTTTCCTAGCAGTAAGAGGAATAAACAAGTGAAGTTAGTTCACACCCTACTTCTGCATGCTTAACACAAGCCAATATAGTAAGTAGATTTAAAAAACAGTCACGCAATTTTTTTCTAAATAGGACATTGTAATGCTTTTCTGTGAAAAGCTGATTCAATTTATCTATCCTTGAAAAACAAGACAAGTGGAAAATTCATGGGAGATTAAGCCATGCGAAAATCTTCAGACACCCATGCTTTTGGGTATGGAATATACCTTCCTGTGTTTCTTCAGGTTGGACACTTGTTTTCTACTGGAGACAACACTGTAAGAACTAATCTGATGCTTCAGAACTCTAAAAGTCCAAGTTCAGAGGAACAGGAAAACCAGGTAAGGAGACACCAAGAAAATCACAGAAGACAGGGCACAAAAGTCCTAAAGAGGTGGCGCTCACCTTTCACGGGGCCGATGTAAAGAACATCAGTGCCTACAGAGAAGTGAGAAGGTAAGAGAAAGACAATGAGAAAAGTCAGAAATAGAAAGGACAGAAGGTGAAAAAACAAGCAGAAATGCAATAACTTGGAATATCTTAATCATGTCATATTCCCGTTTGAAATGAGAGCTAGGCTGTTTAAACCGTGTTCCAATGGAGCCAATTTTGACTGCCGCCTCCGTGTAACGTCAGACAGTAAAAGCAGATTTTTCTGCCTATTTACTGAACATTAAGAAATGTATCTTTTTTTCCCCCAGCATGGTGTCTTGTTGCTCAGTCTTCAGACTAGCCCTTAAATTAGCTTGCAATTATTCCACTGAGTCTGGTAAAGGTCTCAAACTCACAGGTTCTACTTGAGCAAAGTTTTCAATAATCCTTTCAAATGCTTTTTCTGGGCATGCTGTATGGGTTGTTCTGCACAGTTCAGCTTTGTGGAACAAATGATGAAGACCTATTAAAGCTCTGTCTTTGCTAGCTCTCCCCAGCAGCTGGAACTCTTCCCATTGTGTGAATTTTACTGCACATTGGAACAAAGGTGAACTTTTTTGTCTTAAAAAAAAAAAGAAAAAAAAAAAAAGGAGAAATTGTGAATTTGGTTCACAAAGTATTTCTTTTCATAAAATGGCTTCAATTGCATGCCAAACCTTTGGCATGTCTGAACTCCTTCTTGGAACTACAAACAGCTTTTATTTAACTGTGGAGATAATAACAAGTCAAAGTTTCTCAATGCCAAATGCAAGCCGCCTTGCTTCCTTACTGCACTTAATGTTGATGAGAGTCTGGCTACCCAGAAGCCAGGCAGTTCTTATTTAGTAATTTCCAAGGTGCCCGAGTGTGTTCAAAGTCATAGATTCATAAATGTTAGGGTTGGAAGGGACTTCAATAGATCATCGAGTCCAACCCCCAAATCATCGAGTCTGACCCCCAAATAATCTCAGCTGTTGCTGAAAAGGAAGAAATATGGAGTTTTCCTCTGTTCTTGGCCTCTACCTTGACTGCCCCTTTAAAAAAAAAGGGGGGGGGGGGGGGCTTTTGAAAAAAAAACAGGAGCTGGCCGCCTTATAAAAAAAAGGGGGGGGGGGGGGGGGAACTTTACAAAAAACGCAAGTCGAGTCAATGCATATTAAGTGGGGTTATTTGATTATTTCCGGTGTACAAGACCATCAATACTGAAAAAAAGCATATTACTTTAAAGCATGTAGGGCATTTTTACATATACAAGTGCTGCAGCGTTGGGTGCTTTGAAAAGAGTCTGGAGCTGCATTGCTTACAGTTGTGTAAGTGGGGCAACGTGCGTCAGCACGCAGAAAACGGCGGTGTTTTAGTTCAGAAGTGCACCACCGCCATTTCCTCCATGCTGATGCGCATTTTGCCTCTTATACAACAGCAAGCGATGCAGCGCAGTGCACGTCAGCTCGTCTACGGGGCAGACTCCATTAACTGAGTCTGCTCCAGCGTCTTGGATCTCCAGCGGGTCCAAGCACAAAAATGTATATGTATAAATGCCCATGGTGTCTGGTAGGTTTAAGTTCGGCTTTAAACCTGCTATGTAGCAACCTGGCTTTTCAGCTCCGTTCCAACGAGAAGCGAGAGATGCTGAGGAAGCACCGTTTCTATTTCAGCTCTTGCATTTAAGATTCACAAAACTTTCAGAAGTGCATGGAAGGGGCGTTCTTGCTGCATGTTCAGGCACACTTATATCTTATAAAAATAACTTCTCTTTACTGCCATTCTGGGGAATTAAGAGTGCCAATAAGTTGGTTTCCTGGCCTTGACCAAAGTATATAGGCCAAGTGATTTCACCACTTTGGAATATGATTTATACTGCAGTTACAGTTAATGCCACACAGTGGGTTCATTCGAGAAAAATCTCTCTCCAATTTAAAGTGACAAAATAGTAGTCTGACAGCAGAAGTTAGGTGGTCCCAAGATTGCTTTTTTTTTTTTTTACAGCATTATTACTCATTAAAGAACAACTGTTAGGGTACAGAAGTTACTATCCGAGTTGTGTTAAGGAAAGGAGTTTTCTGTTATAAGATGGGACAGGAGGAAAAAAAAAAAAGAGAGAAGTTGGGAAATGCAGGGAAAGTTATGAGAGAGATTAGCTGACTGTGAGAACAGTGTCCATTTGGATGGACCATTAGTTCATGACTAATACAAGCTGCTTTCCTCAGTCCCAAAGCAGTTGGTCCAGAATTCATAAAATAGCCATTTCATTCACTCCAAACACAACTGTCATTATTTCAGTATTTCTTGAATTCATCAGTATAAAGCTCCCTCTTTGGAGGACAATTATTTCTGGTTAAGCTATCTACCTGGCTCCTACTGCAAGTTCAAATGCTGTAAAATAAAGCTCATATGCTTACAAAGATGAAGCTGATTTGAAACACAAGAGGACGGAAATGCAGCTGTTTCCTGAGACAGCTGTATATCAGCTGAAACAGCTGGGAAGAGGACTGCCACCATTCATCCCACTGAAGTACTAGCTTTGATGCTCAGTGTAAAATCCAGATATTCAGCAAACGCCCGCCACTGTGCCCCTACCCTGAATGAGCTACATTGCATATGGAAATCAGTTTGCCTATGAGTCTGACACTACATTAACACAAATAAAACCATATGCTTGGGGTTTTTTTTCTTGGCTAACAAACAGGTTTTCAACATGTTTGTGTTTCTACAATGACAGCACTCAATCATTTCTTGAATGAGTGGGCCCCGGATTGTAAATGTTTACCTTCCTCCACAAAGGTATGTCTTAACATAGCGATTCTCAATCAAGGTGCTATGGGGTGCCACGCAATACTAGCACGTTAGGTATGCAAACACCTCCATATGCTTCACAGGATAAATCCAGAGATTTCAAAGAGGCATCGATAGCATCAAAAACATTCTGGCCTGTTGTGGGCCGAGTACTTTGCAACAGAGGAATTATTTTTCCCCTAGTCAAAAAATGAGTGAAAGCGAAGAGCTGGAGTTTTCCGAAGGGGTCTTTGAGTCTAAAAAGGTTGAGACCTGCTAGCTTAAAACTACTCACCACTTTTAAAAGTTGCTCCATCGTGGAATGAGAGCCTAACAAACAGTCATTTTTATAGGGACACACTGATGCTCTAAGCACTCAAAATTTAACCAGATTTAAAGTGCAGGTGTGGCCAGAAGCATAATTGTGTAAAGCTGGTGCCACTACTCCTGGTATTCAGTTGGATCTGTCTGAACTGTCCCACATCCCTTTGAACTATTACTGGCAGTGCTGGGGAGACAAGCTGCCAAGTCAGAGGAAGCTGCGATCTTTTCCTGCCTGCACAACTGGCAATGGAATAGATTATTGCTTTTGAGTGATGAAAACCCATCTCTACCTTGCTCGCTTCCTTTCTCTCTCCTTGTAAATAAAGGCCGAGGATGAAGACCTCCTAGACTGCTGCAGGGAACTCTCAAGGAAACATGCCCTACAGAAAAGGACTCTGCAATGCTACAGACTTCCGTGAAATCTGCCCAATGCTGCTTACTTTAGAAAATCCCACTCTTAAGTGTCTTGAGCAGCCGGCCCTCTCCTCCTCTAGAAAAAACGCTCTCCCTTCTTGTGCCCCATTCTTCATAACTTTTTGTTCCCTTAATGTCTTTTTAACATGCCAAAATCTTAGGGTACACAAGGCAGTTTTTCTGTTTTAAGCTTGCTGAGAGAAGGCAGGCTAGATTCGCACCTTATAGACTAACTAAATCGGAGATGCTTAAACTGTCATAAGCAGCAGCTCACTTGATTAGATGCTGGGAATGGAGTGCCCCTCTCTGGTTGAGAAACACTCTACCTAAAGGGATTTACCTTGCAAATGCAAACCATAAAACGACAAACTGCCTCTGCATTAGGATTTGAACCTTATTTGGATCAATGTGCATTCAAAACCCACCTGTTAAAACAGATCACACATTTGTTTCCATATGTAACAAAGTTAGTCCTGGAATTGCTGCCTACCTGGCCAAGTTTCTGTTTCCTGCCTCTCCAGCCCCACCAGTGGAGCTGGTACGTTTGTGCTGTACGGGGAGAAGAATGTGGGCGACAGCAGAGGATCTGGCGCAAGGGCATTTATAGCACTGTAATTCCTTGAGCATTTCTGCATTCTCATAGCCCCAGGAAAAAAAGGATGGGAGGAAATATTCCTAAAGTACATGGAAATATTGCTGGCATCCCCTTGCAGGAATTGTGCATGGTGAGAGCCAACAGTTGCCTTGGGGCAGTATCAGCAACTGTGAAACAGCTCTGCCGACCCTTCACAGCTAGGGCAACGCTGCATTTCTCCTCTGCCTCAAAGACTGCGGGGTGAGGACAAGACACGCTCTTGAGGGATTTGCATAAAATTACATTCACACGCACACAAGTTACAACATTACTGTTTAGAGTCAAGCAAGCAAAATTTTGGAAAATGAAAGAATTCAGATTGCCTTGGTTACTTTAATTCAGCCCCCTCATGCAACCACAGTTGGCCAAGTCTTTAATTATGGGTTAATCAAATGATTATATAGTCTTTTTTCCAGAGCAGCCTGGCCTCACTCAAAGTACAAAATGGGTATGGGCCATATTTTGCTCTTCCTCATTGTTCACTAGGTGGCCCTGTGCATTTTAAACAGGAAATGCCAATGATAATTGGGGGCTATTTAAGAGTATTTTGCGAGATGCCCCAAAACTCGTAATTTCACAATCGTGAAAGATTACCCTGGCAAAAAAAAAAGGGCCTGACTTTGAAGGCAAACCAGGAATTAGCCACCACAGCAATAGTCTGTAAGAAATGGGGGGAAAAAAGGAAGTGGAAGCTGACAGTAACGAAAATAAATGACAAATTATAGACAATGAATACAAGGGAAAAAATATATGGCATGCAAAGGAAAGGACAGCAAGGTAGAGCTATCTTGTAAGTATTTCCAAAGCAGGCACCAGACAATTGAAGTTTGTTACTAAAAGAAAACAGTAGAATTTATACTAGTAATGCAGAGAATGCCAAAGTGTTCAAGAAATATTTCTGTTCTTTCTGTATTTCAGAAAAAAAACTAATGACCCAGTCTTATCTTTTGAGGAGAAAATACATTCCATTTCAGCAGCTTAAGAAGGAAGATGTTCAAGAAGCATGAGACATCTTAAATGGGCAGGCTGGATAACTTGCATCTCAAAAGTTTAAAAGAACCAGTCAAGGAGCTCTCTCCACCAGTAATGCATATTTTCAAGAAGTAAATTAGAACATATCAGGCAGGTTCAGATCATAAGTTGGTCTGAACAATTTTACAACTGTCAACCTGACTTTGACCCTAGACAAAACAACACAACAGCCAATACAGGACTCTTCAGCAATAAAGAATTAATGGAGGGTAATTTAATTGATACTAATCAACATGGGTTTATGACAAAGGCTCGTCAGATTAATTTGACACTATTTTGCAGTGAGATTACAATACCTGTCTGATAAAGGTAATAGTGGGTGCGTCTACACGTTCATTAATGTGCCATAGTTACTGCACATTGAGTTTAGTACTTGGATAACCAAGTACTAAACTCAATGTGCAGTAACTTGCGCTACCAAACAGTAGCGCTGCTGCACAGGGTTTTTTTGGACAGTAACTGTACAGTAACCTAATACTACTGTGCAGTACTGTATTAGCATGGGTTCTGCCTGGCATGCTGCCGTGCAGTATTATTAGGCTACCGCGAAGTTAGCTTCTTGTATAGACACACCCCACATTCGTTAAAACACTGCTTCCTGGCTTTGCAATGCCAGGCCACTGGCAGTGCCCGCATCTCCCTGCTTCACCTACAGCAGCAAAAATCGTGCCTAGTAGCTGCCTGAGAGGGCTCTTCGCAGAGTTTTTAAAACTGGTCTATGGCAGGGGTGTAAAAGATGTAGCCTGCAGAGTCAGATATTCGGGGGTAGAACTCACTGCTAAAGTCTGTGGTGCAGAGCCATACTAGGGATGTGCTTTGGCAGTGTCGGGGCAGGCCATGGCTGTGATAATCCCCACCATTTCCCTGAGCTGACACAGGTCCCAGGAGGATCCTGGCCCTGCAGCTTGGATCCAGCCCAGGGAGCCAGGCTTGTCTGACACCTCGGTTAAGCAAACACTTGTCTAGGATGGTTTGGACAGAGATGATCCTGCTTTGAGCAGGGAGTTGGACTAGATAAGCTCCCTAGGGCCCTTCCATCCCTACTTTTCTAGGAGTCTGAGAGTCCCATAAGCTATTTGAATGCACTACTGTATAACACAGATTATGCAACTAAAATGATACAAAAATCACATATCAGATTCTTCACTAGTGGGGTGTCCATGTTATTTAATATTTTCAATACTTGGACAAAACAAAGTAATAGTAAAACAACTTACAGATCTGACATACAGTTTGGGGCATGGTAAATAAAGAAGATCTATCCTGACAGAGAGAGATTTGGATTTTATGGCAATCACCTGTTAGGAGGGTGGATTTGATTTAAGTCAAATCAATTTAAATCACGATTTAAATCACTGGTCAGGAAGCTTTGATCTAATCATTGTGTTCTACAAAAGGTGCATTCTTGTTGTTTGCTATGCTCTATTCATTTAACTTCTTGAAACTTTGCACTTTTAGAGAGAGGTAAGGGCTTGACTCTGCGTACACAAACTTACAGGGGGAGACAAGAGGGCTGATGGGTGGGTAATCAGGTCTGTTACCTCATCTCCATACTCTGCTGTTAACAAGGATGTTCTCTCTGGAGACAAATGCAGTTTGAGAACTGAAATCGAGCATCACAGAGATGCTTAATGGGATCTTTTAGACCAGAGGTTGGCAACCCTTGGCACGCATGCCAAGCGAGGCCATTTTGCTCGGCACGCCACGGCCAGCCCTGGCTCTGGGTAGCTGCTGCCAGCGACAGAGCCTGGGCTGCTCCCAGTAGGGCTTGCAGCATCCCAGCTGCCTGCTGGAGGCAGCCTGGGCTCACGGCTAGCAGCAGTTAACCAGAGCCGGGGCCAGCTGCAGCCGGGAGGCTCCAAACAGCTGCGCCAGTCTCCACAGCTCTGGCATCAGCTCTGTACTGGCACGTGCACCTGCGCTTTGGAGCGGGTGGTGGGGGAGGGGCCTGAGGCAGCGCAGCACCGGTCTCTCCCCCGCTCCCGGCACAGAGCTGGTGACTGGGCTCCGGAGCCCGGCGCAGCTGTTTGTAGCTAGCCCCAGCTCTGGGCTGCTGCAGCAAGCAGTGGGCAGGCTGCAAGCAGCTGTGCCGGGCTCCACAGCTCTGGCATCAGCTCCATGCTGGAGGCGACTGCGTAGGCACCTCGTGGCAGACAGCAGGGCAGTGCAGCCTGCCCCGAGGTGCGCGTGCATTTGCCGCCAGCATGGAGCTCAGAGCCAGAGCTGGCTACAAACAGCTGCACCGGGCTCCGGAGCCCAGTCACCAGCTCTGTGCCGGGAGCGGGGGAGAGACCAGGGCTACGCTGCCTCAGGCCCCTCCCCCACCGCCCGCTCTGACGCATAGGTGCACGTGCCGGTACGGAGCTGATGCCAGCGCTCCGGAGACCAGTGCAGCTGTTTGGAGCCTCCCAGCTGCAGTGTGGGGAGCTGCTGCTGCCAGCTGGGGGCCCGGGCTGCTCCCAGCAGTTAGCCAGGATGCTGCAAGCCCTGCTGGGAGCAGCCCGAGCTCCAGCAGCTACCCCGAGCCGGGGTAGCTGGTGACCGCCAACGAGGGGGCAGGGGCACAAGCAGGGTATCCTGCCATGTACCCTCTGCCCTCATTTTGTTTTTCTGGCATGCTGACACTCCAGCACCTTCCAAGGTAGGCATTGTGGGGGTTTTTGGCACTCTGGCCAAAAAACGTTGCCTACCCCTATTCTAGACTGAGCACTGAGTCCCATTGGGTAGGGTGGCTTTCTTTAATCTATAGAGGAGCCTCTGGGAACCCCATGAGATTGGGCCCTTAAAATAGTCCATGGTGCGTTGTGACCCATTTATAAAACTTTTCTAAAAAGGTTACATGAATATTTTGTTTCAAACAGTATATAATAAGAAGTTATAAACTGTATTCTATGATGATATCCAAGCTTTGAGAATGATGAGAATAGGATGGGGTTCAATGTAGACAAATGCAGGGTGCTGCACCTGGGGAGAAGGAATCCACAGCATACATACAGGCTGGGCAGTTCCCTTCTTGAAAGCACAGAGGCGGAAAGGGATCTGAGAGTCATTATTGACTCCAAGATGAACATGAGCTGCCAATGCCAGACCGAGCCAGCAAGGACAGCCAAACCTTGTCATGCATCCAAAGGTGCATCTCAAGCTGGTCCAGAGAGGTGATCCTCCCCCTCTATGCAACTTTGGTCAGGCCGCAGTTGGAGTACTGCATCCAGGACTGGGCACCGCACTTCAAAAGGGATGTGGCGGCCTGGAGAGGGTTCAGAGGAGGGCCACCCACTTGGTGAGAGGGCAGCAGGACAGGCCCTACGAGGGAAGAGTG
>NW_005842121.1:1961414-1990533 GCF_000455745.1 Alligator sinensis
GAGGGTCAGGCTAGATGATCTGTTCAGGTCCCTCCTGACCCTAGCTACTAGGAAACTATGAAACTTTCACATATCTTAAATTAAAACTATTTTTAGATAGGTTTGTTTTTTTGGGTTTTTTTTTAAAAGCATCTTTAACAACCCTCCCCCCAAAATACAATTACATTAAAAAAAATGTGATTGTAAGTATTTATGTTTTTTAAACTGTTGATTTTTATCCACCCTGGCTGTTAGTGTGCAATCAGTGTGTTTTCAAGAAGCCACATATAAAGTCAAATATCTTTCGGTAACCTATTCCTAATTGGTCTGAAGACTGCTCTAGCAACCTATGACTGACAAAATCTGAGGAGGATTCGCAGGAGATAACAACTGTGAGCTCCCAGTGAGATGATGTGGTTGCAGAACTTAATGCAGCCATTGCTGTATAAATAGGGATATTGAATAATACCTCTATAGCTGACACTACTGCTGGGGTCCTCCATCCTGCTCTTGCGCCCACACCTCAAGATGTTGAAAAATTGGAGAGGAAGACTGTTCAAAAGATTAACTGCAAAACCTTTTTTCTAGTAAGAGGCTGGAGGAGCTCAATCTAGTCATCTTATCAAAGTGAAGGACAGGAGGCAATTTGGTAAGTACCTACATGAGAAACAAATTTGATAAGAGGGCTCCTCTGGCTATCAGACAGAGGTATAATAAGATTCAGTGGCTGGAAACTGAAATGAGAAAGATCAGAAATGAGGCACAAATAAGGTTCATTAACCACTTACTAAAGGTTGGGATGGCTTCCGTATCACCGGAAAAATTTAAATTAAAACTGAAAGCTTTTCTAAAAAATACGTTGTTTCAAGCTACTGGGCTGAAGACAGGAACTGCTTTTGGAAAATCCCATGACCCACGTTATACATAAAGTGAGACCAAATTATCAAAATGATCTTTTCTCACTTTAAATCTATGAATCTCTTACTACACACTATTCAAACCCTGTCTGGAAAAAGACTCTGCAACCTCCCGAAGGAGTTTGCTCTGATAAGTGTCCTGCCTTACCTTCTGCTCGATTATACCGAGTTCCTAACAAACATTATTGATTTCACAACTGTCTTTGCACATCCCTTAATCAGAGGTCACCCATACCCAGCCCAATTTTAAACATCTGCTCTAAAGCCTGGTGAAACTACACTCAAAAAGTCACTAGAATTTTTTATGTGGGCAAAATGATATATATCCCCCCCACATTTGTTCTCTAAAGCAGCTGAAATATTTTACCAGAAACTTTCTAAAAAATGTCAGCATGAAGCAGACAATGACATGGAACATTTCAGCCTCTGCAGCTGAAGTCAGGCAAACTTAAAGCCACTATAGGATCTTAAACTGGAAAGTGTCAGACAACTTTTTTTAAAGGGGTTGTTATAACAGCTCTGTGTATAACAATTAAAATTTGGTTTTTATTGGCAGTTTCCCAAACTACTAGTCAGGGTACTTCAACACGCAAAACATATCTATATATAAACCCAAATCCACGGAATAAACAGAATCCACAATGTTAATTAATTTTATATTAAAACACAGTAGCATAGAAATAATGTTAATACAGTATGTAGGAGACTAAGAAACAGCAGTTAACTAATGGAGGCTATTCAAGTTAAAATATGCATTTTTTTTTTATCAAATAGGACCTAATTTTTGTGGATCAGTATTAAATGAAGTCATTGCAAAGCTGGTTTCACACACTAAAGCAAAGGCAGAAAAGTAAAAAAAAAAAAAAAAAAAGTAATGTAGTTCAGAATATCTTGCTGAAGTATGAACACCTCATTTAATAAGACGGTTTTGCATGTATTTTACAGAAAGTGTGTCCTTACCCTAAGAGATACTTCCTAAGCACTGGTTTTAAATAGGCCAATTACTACATTTAAAGATGAAATACAAAACGAAAATTAAAATTGAGTTAAGCTTAGAAATATGTACTGAATGCTCTTACTAACCAGGCTGTTTAGATGTGTGGGAGGAAAGCATTCCAGAAATAAGTATTAACTAACTTGTTCAAAAAGACTGCTCTCTCTCTGGCCCTTCTTCGCTAACTACGGAATTCATAATGCAATCAGTGAAAATCTGACACTCCTGGGACGTCTACTGGAATACTTCTAAAGTCGATCTGCCTGCTGGCTACTGGACGCGTGCAATTCCTAGCCTTAGTTTTCATTAGCCATTTACAGCTGGTTCTTTAGAATATTTAAATCAAGTTTTCTGATAAATGACACATTGATTTGTCAAAAATAAATGCACAGACAACATTTCATATAGAAATCTGCTAGATGCACTCCCAAAATGCCAATCATATATTGTGATTTTTCAGCTCAAGAACACACTTGGCATGGTGGAAAATATAACTAATTATTTAAATACAATACAATAACAATGAAGACTGCCAGACAGTTTCCAGGGGACACTCCCATTCTTTCTCTCTTTCCTCCCGTCTCCAAAAGATCCATTGTCAATATTCCTGCCAGGTGCAACTGCCTCTTAAGCTATTCAACATTTATGGACTTGATTATGTATGTGCTAGCTAAAAGATGAGAACATACTTCCAATACGGAAGGCATCAAGGATTTAAGGACCTCCTTCAAACCAGGTCCATACAGTTTTGCCTGGAACAACAACGCTAAACCTGGATACCTAAATCATTTTAAAAGTATATTTTGACTTGACTCCTTTACTAGTCTAAAGCCATTGTTTTTTCTTGTAACAGAATTATCATCTTCTCCTCTAGTATCTCCTTAAGGTCAATTAACAACGATATACTGAACTCAGAGAAGTCCTTTACTAACCAGTTGTCCCCACTTTCTACCCTTTGTTTGACTTATATGTAAGGGTTTTGGAATGTGTGCATGCAAATACTCAGTGCATATTATCAAGATTCGTTAAAGGGCCATTCTAGGTCAAAATAGTCTCATCTGACTGACTGGTGAGATCATTTATTAAAGATACTGTACGGCTCTTTCAAACCCTGAACTCCCAAACATCACCAGCTGGTGAAATAGCACATCTCAGGAATCTCAGTTTATATTTAACGGGATCTTAGTTCAAACCAGATTTGCAAATTATTTAACCATTAGAAAATCAGACACAGAACAAAGGACATCAAGCTTTTGTATTAGCGGCAGACTTTAATATTAAAAAGAATAAAGACTATTAATACAAGCAGAAAGCTGCCAAAGCTTTATAGAATCTGCTGAGAATAGAGAACACTGATGGTTTGGTCTTTCATAATTCATACAAAGAACAATTTCCGCACACAGGCCAATATGTAACACATTTGTATAAAAGATTTAGAATGAGAATATTGGACAAAAAGCTTGGAAATTCAAAGTTAAGAACGGTACCCTATTTAACTCGCCACATAACATGTTGAGAAAGCATATCACTAACAAGATCCAAGTTCTACAAGGATCAAGCTCAATGGTTTTTACCTGTGTTTCATTATTTTATGACTGAAGCAATCCTGAGAATGCATTCATAGTCACTGCAAAACAGTATATAATCTTGGATGACTTCAGCGGAGTTTACTTGCAATGCACAGAAGTCAATCGATTAGGTGTGACCAGTACACGTTTCCTTTTCACAAGGGCTCCAATATACATTTTTTGACTTTTCTTTCCTTCCCTCAGCACTTTCTCTCCCTGTTCCCATCCACCACTTCACACAACCAATGAAGACATGACTAGACTCACCTGATCCTGGAGTGATTAACGGTCCCTCCAGTTCGAGTGCTTCATCTTCACACTGATCATCTAGCTTTTTCTTTTTTTTCTTTGTTGGATCTCTGGGTTTCCTCAAAAGAGAGAGTTCCTCTGGGTGTCTGATGTCTAGGGAGAAAAATCAAAACCATTTTTTAAAACGGAAAAACAAATGGCATGTAACCTAAAAACAGCCTGTGTACTGGAGGAGTGGAGGGCAGTTAACATAGCACCAATCTTTAAAAAGGGGATTACAAGAAGGGATCTAGGGAACTACAGATCAGTGAGAGCCTAACTTCTGTTCCTGGCTAACTGGTAGAACCCATAATAAAAAATCAGGGTGGTCTATAACCATGTTGCTCAACCCCATGGGCCAGAGCTAGATAGAGTCATAGATTGTAAGGCTGGAAGGGACCTTGGAAGATGATCAGGTCCATCATCTAGCATGGGGTCCTCTGGAAGCCACAGCAATAAATGCTGCAACTGCTCCCCCACTGACAAATGCAGACCCATGAGAAGCTCCACAAACCACATTCTGCCAGATGCTGAGCACCACTGGTCTATAACATGGGTGAACAGGCCTTGTAGGGAAGAGTCAGCTTGCCTTTTGTAAACGGAGGTCATGCCTCACCAACCCACTAGAGTCCTTTGTGAGTATCAACAAGCATGT
This sequence comes from Alligator sinensis, assembly GCF_000455745.1. Lineage (NCBI taxonomy): Eukaryota > Metazoa > Chordata > Crocodylia > Alligatoridae > Alligator > Alligator sinensis. The sequence goes on from NW_005842121.1 coordinate 1,965,816, forward strand.
GGATCAGGGCCATCTGGTTACTACAATGTACCTTGACTTTCAAAAAGCTTTGGACAAAGTCCTGTACCAAAGGCTGAGGATGAAATCGGGCCATCGTGGAATTAGGGGCAAGGTCTGCTCATGGATCAGCAATTGGCTGAAGGATAAAAAAGGTCGTTATGTCACTGCATAAATCCCTGGTACATTCACACCTTGAATTGTGTGTGCAGTTCTGGTGCCCCCCACATCAAAGGATACAATAGATCTAGAAGAGGTATAGAGAAGGGTGATAAGGATGATCATATGGGCTTGAAGCGGCTTCTGTACATGGCAAGTCTAAATAGACCAGGACTTTTTAGCTTAGGGAAAAGACGACAGGGATGGGGATATGACGGTGGCCTATAAAATAATGAATGGTGCACAGAAAGTAGAGAGAGATTACCATTTACCAACTCCCATAACATATCAGAACTAGGAGACATACAAGGAAGTCATTAGGAAACAGGTTAAAAAGCTAATGAAATCGAGTTTTAATTTTTTTTTTTTTTTTTTTATACATATACACACACCGTGCGATTAACTTATGGAACTCACTGCCACAAGATGACAATTTAACCAGGTTCAAAATTCAGGCAGGACAGGTTAATGAGTGGGTATTAAACAAGATAGTAGAGCTCCAGCCTCCAAATTAGGACTCAATAGGCCTCAGCGCTGGAAGCTGTAAAGGAGAGTTATAGCAAGGATAGTTGTGAAGAGAGCCGAGACTGATGACAAATAAGTTGCAGCTGCTGTTACAGAGTAAAAGGAGCCAACGAAGGAATGCAAAGAGAAGGGGTGCCATGGTTAAAGGTGATGGATTATAGGTAATGCTTCTTGGCATGGAATTTTCATAATTTTAGCCATTTTCTGGCTGAGAACAAATTTTTGATCGGCAACATTTCCCTAAGATAAATCCATTTCTGATTTTTCTGCTGGTCGCTGACAGGCTGAAGATGAATTTGGTGCGAGCAGGTCAAGAGTAGTCTTCTGGGATGAACTCTCATTACTTGGGCTAACTGATTTATACAAGCGACCACATCTTTCAGGTCCATAGTGCATCAGACTGAAACATTTTGAGTACTTATAACTAAAACTGCTTGATGTGACAAAACAGATTGATATTATTTTCAAAGAATATTTTAATCTGGACTGCTTTAATTTTTAATAAGCATTGAAATCTGTATTTAGGCACTCAATAAATGTCAGCTTGTTCACTTCAATGTGAACAATGAGCAATTGGCAGTTTTGAAAAGAAAGTCAAGTCACTTATTTAGGTACCAGACTATGGATTTTAGGAGCCTGGCATTCAGCCACCTCTTCTTGAAAATTGTTATTTTCAAGGTAATTGTTTCTATTTGCTCTTGGAAAATTTTTATGTTCTTTAAATATTAATGACAGATACATGATGCACATTTTTCATACACATTATTATACCTCATTATAATCATGCAATTTAGGAAAAATCTATCAGAGTTTATGCCTGTAGGGCATCCTTGGCCACAGGAGCAGCCAGGACACCCTTTGGTAGCCATGCGGCCGCTCCCCAGCTGCAGCCATACCCTTGAATCTCGCCTGCTACACCTTGCTCTTAATGAAGGTTATAAAAGGGAGACTGCCTGAGTGAGCCTGAGCCTGTGTCAGTCCCCACTTGGCCTCTCCTGGGTCCCCTCAGTCACAGTCTTGAGCCTCCAGGTTAGCAGGCCCTCTCAGCCTGTCTGTACCCCGCTGGGCACCTGTCTCCTCGAGGGCTCCTTGCCTCCCCTACACCATGCCGCGAGCCTTGCAGGTGTTTCCCGACACACCCTTTCCTGGGCTCCTGGCCCTGCACATCGCCCCTTCCCTGGACACATGGGCCCTCTGTGGGTTCAAAATAAAAGGCCACTTGCCTGCAAATCTCTGCCTTCCTCTGCCCAGGTAACCTTCCTCTGTTCCCGGGCCTGCAGTGTTGGTTATATAAACTCCAGTCCCTTCAGGAGCCCTACTTCCAGAAGCTCCTCATTTTGTGGCTGCTGGGGGGAGACTGCCTGACCAGCTTAGGCTCCAGGGTTATAAAGCTCCAGCCTGAGCCCTCTTCCAATCAGGTGAGTCTCTCATTAGCCCCCTGTGCCACCGGCAAGCAGCCTCGCAGGCTGCTAGCTCCCCTTGAAGGAGCAGACACATACCAGTGCCCTGCTACAATACCACTGTCTTCACTGTGCAAAAAAAGGAGTAACAAAACCACATTTTTAAAGAAATCAAAGTTTTTGTCACAGAAATTATGGCTGTGAAAGATATAGCTATACACGTATAATTTTATTTACTATTTTTTAATTTGTTCCGAGACAAAAGAGGTGTTTTGGGACATTCTACTTGCTTCAGAACAGCTTGCTGGAGAGAGACAAACATGAAACTCTCTCTACAAAGTGCTAATATATAAAGACAGCTTGTTTTGACAAAAAGTAAGAACATACAACCCTAGGGAAAGACTTCAGGTAGCGGTGTCAGGCAAGCCTGTACCAGAGCTGAGGATTTACAGATCAACTACTAAAGTACAAACAAAAATGTGCTCCTTCATCAGTAAGAGTGACCAGGGTCCAGAAAGGTTTTTCTCAGAGGAGAGAAAATGATCTAATTTGACAAGTATTTTTTAAAAATACATGCTATTTGATTTAAATGGATAGCATCAATTGGTATTATTGGAGGTGAAAAATACTCAAATTTCATTTTTCTGATATTAAAAAGGATGTATGATATGACCTAAATTAAAAAGAAACCCTTAAAATATGCAGCAGTTTTCCTTTTTTGCTGATATTTATATAAATCTTTTTCACCTATTTTTCCCCCTTGGCCAACTGAAGATATGAATGAGATGTATCAATAGTCAGAATACTAGTTTTAGCCAGCCTGTCAGTCATCTACTCACAACTGGGCAGGGTTAAGAGACATGTTAATTAAGAAATGGCAACCAGCCTGTATTTGCACTACCAGCAATGGACCTGCAATACTGGGGAATTGTAGAAATAGCAATAATACCAGCATAGCCAGAAGAAGTGTTGAACCCAAAGCAACCAACAACAAAACCATACACATTACATAATACATACATTTCAGACCAGAAACAGCAATACACTGGAGGATACTGGTGCTTCCGTATGCTCATGTCTGTCCATACTCAGCTCCAACTGGGAAAATGGCTTTATAACGAAATTTGTATTTGCTAGAGCTTGGATTAAACTGTAAACAGGCTGGTTGCAATCCAGGTTCCCTTTCTGACACTGAAAAAACAAAACTCTGTCTAATACTGTACAAGTTATATGGTATTGATATTTAAGAACCTGACCTGGAAAATCATTTACCCGGGCAAGAATCCATTTTACTGTGATGATGAAAGCCCACAAATCCTGATCTAGGAGCTCTAAAATATGACTTGTATTAAAAAAAGAATATTATCAACTGCACTTAGAAATCTGGAAACTAGAGTTTCAGGGCACTCTCTTGCAGCTAGTTACTTGTGTTTTTGACTCCTTTTGTTTTTAACTCGTGTCGGCATATTCCATGCGACAATGGCTAGTTATACGGAGACAGCACTATGGAAGATTTGGTCGATAAAGAGTAAGGAAAGCAAAATACACTTTCTACCACCGCCTGCTCTCTTCACGAGCAGGTCTTGTAGTCTGTAGGTTTTAAAATACCTAAGGAGGTACCTAGTAGGGTTTCACTGTTTTCAACCTATTCATTAATCCACCTCAATTTGGGCAGCTCACGAGTGTTAACTGAAAGCTCATCCTTCAACAGCTTCAAAGCCAAGTAGAATAAAGCTACTGATGATGCTCTTCAGAGAAATCCCACAGCCCACTGCCTGACACCTGCTTTTCCATTATGGCACTGACAGCAAGCTACTGGCCTGTGAACATAGGCCTCTATGACTTCCAGGTGAACATGGCTACGTACAGACAATCAGAAAGCCCGCAACTGAATCAGTTCAACCATCACAGCTTAGTTTAAGCTACATAGGTTGAACCGATAAGCAAGTGAACAGACGTTCACTTTTGATTCTGGAAATGCAGCGTGGCTCAGGCCAGAAGCCGGGGGGCGCTAGAGCACGCCTCCCTGCTGGGCTGGAGTAGACAACTTGGGCCAAGGCTAGCCTGCCCATTTTGTGAGTGAGGATTTGTGGGGGAGGTGCAAAGCACCCTGGGATGCTGGAGGACTGAGAGTTAACTTGAAACTGGAGGGGATCTGGGACAGAAGTTTAATAAACCAATTTCATCTAAATCCGTTCAGTCTGATATTACATCCACTCAGGTGGATCTGAAGCCGGTTTTGGCCATTTCAAAAGCAGTTTATATGCACTGAACTTCTGTGGTGTTACAGATATGAACTGGTTTCTGATCACTAATACCAGTTCACGTATAATTTCTGTCCCTAGCCCTATGGTTTTGCTGGACTTCTTTTTGTCCCTAGAAAGCTATATTCCTACCTCTCATGGCTGTGAACTGAACATAGTCCACAAGTGATGTTTTCCTGACTGTACCTATGCACAGTCTTAAACAACATCCACCCTGATTCATCTCCTTATGCGTTAACTCAAGAACAAATGAAACTTCAAATGTCATGTTCAATTTTACTGCAGATTGTCTGAATACACTGTAAGGAGAACGGTTTATAAGAAAACCCCACACAGGAGAATTGCTGCGGAACAGGAAAAGGAAGGAACTAAGGACGAGACAAAAGGCCAGGAAGGGGAAGGCTTAGAAACAAATGACTGAAGTAGTTTCAATATTACAGTGTGAGCATATTTTCCCAACGAGAGGGATGCTAAATGAGACAGTAAATAACGATGCTAATAAACTAAATGTTAAATGGGTCATATTCTACCCTTGATCTTTTGTGCAGTCTTTCCATTTACAGAAGCAGGAATTTGCTGTGGATCTGTGTACAATGTATAACCTCAACCAGAGGAATATAAAGCTTGAATTTGGGCCTCATCACATAATGCACTGGACACATTTGAACTGCACACCAAGACAGACGCGCTCCCTATACTGCTAGTTAGCATCTGCACATATGGACATACATTATCCACATCTGTGAAAAACTACTAGTGGAGCATTAGGATAAAAGTTAACAAAAAAACAAAACCCCCTCACAGTGACACACCGCAAGCCAAGTGCACAGTGTTTGCTTTACACTATTAGTAATACGTGAGAAACAGATGGCTACCGTACTCTAGACAGACATGTCTGATTTTCTCTGCTTTGGAGTGTGTCATCCCCCAAACTGTTCCTGTCAAAACCAAATCTTTCACTGAAGAGTTGGTGCTATCTTACTTTTATTATAATAATACAGATTGAGTTATGGCCTCTGCACTCCATAATTTAAGTTTAGAGTTATGATGATGCAGATGGAGATTTCCCCCTGAAAAAACAAATGCCCCGCACAGGACAGGACCCAGCCAATAACATCAATATAAAAATTAAAGGTAAAAATTATGCACATCAGTAACCTAGAATAAAATGATATTGCATTTATCCACATACAACTGCCTTTACTGGGTTGTCTCGAAATTTAGTGCTTGTACATTATTTGTCTTTTTGTTTAAGCTATAAACCCAGTGATAGAATAGACCACATTTCCTCCGAGCAGTTGTGGCTCTCTGTGCCAATAATTCAAGAATTAAAGCATCCAAAACAGCGATCTGATCAGTTCTGAAGCAGCTGTTCTGTTCTATGATGTTAATCTAAAGATTAAGAGTTCCCTGTAGCACATGTTGGTAGCATCATCATTGCTCTTACACAAGTCTATTGCACCGATAAGAGACTATTTTAAAATCCGAATTACGCTTGTATTGTAAGCTGATAATGTTGAGGATCTGACTGAGACAACATTCTCCGACGACAGCAACTTTACCAGCAGGGCCCTCGATGCTCTGCTACAGCGCCAGGTTATTAAACTAGGCGTGTCTCAAATGCTGTCACAAAACAGACCACCGTTAGATGGTGACAGTCCCAAACCTCCGTACACCCTACCTGTAACAATGCAAGAATGGCATGAACTATCGTGACTGCTTGGAAGGAGGATTAGTGAAGTGTGTATGTACTTGAATGGTCTAACATTTTATCTTTTTTCAAAAAGCCAAAATCACTATGTTCACTTTTGCTCTTTGCTTCCATCAACTGCCAGATGTTCTAGTCTTTCCTCCCCCCGCCCCAGTTTGCTCGATTTAAATCTCCTCAGGTTTTATGTTGGCTATATACTTAAATGCTACTGTAATTCAAATAAATGAATGAGCCTACTTTACCAAAATAAAAAATACATTTTATGCCCTATGACAACAGTTACATTCACCATCACTGCATAATTGTGAGCAACACATGCAGGCATGGCTTTATTAAAAAATAAGACACAAATGCACATAACACTGTTATGGAAAATCTGCTGCAATAGCCAAGACTGTGGTGCAAGAGACATCAGTGCAATTAATGAAGGAGGAAGCATAATATGAAGAGTTGCTTTAACGTTTCTGCAAATTTTATATTCCTATGCTTATTTCTGGTATGTTAACAACTGAAACTCTGCCTCAAGTAAAGCTATTCAAATGTGATTCAAGTGACAGAGACAACGGAGAGGTGGGCTACAGGCCAACCTCAGCTCCTGAAAGAAATCTGTTTTGGAAGTTCACCAAGTTTTACCATCTGATTTCAAAGCAAGTTTTTATAGCTCTTTCTAAATTGCTTACAAAGCTATCTTCAGATAGACAGACTACAAAGATTGCATACTGAAAATTATAAAGCAGCTGCCTTAAAAATGTTCAAAGGAGAGCTAGTAAAAGGCAACTGCTGTCCTGCATCATTAGACTGCTGACAACCATTATACCCATTTCTCCGCAGGCTCGGAAGTTTTGCACTGACAAACCACAAATGCTACAGAAATTTCAGTCCATTAGATATGTTTTTTCCCCACCACAGAACCTGTAATGGCTTCAGTGTGAATGCTAAGCACAGTATTTTTGAAAACAAGTGATGGAAAAGGGGCTTTATGTGAAGAAAGAGCTCCTTATACAGCTTTAAATTTCTATACAAGAATCAGAAGTATGGAAAAATAGATCTAGAAAGTGACAATCAAGCAGTAAGTTTTGTGCATTTTACTGAAGTACTTTTTAATTACTCAGTAAATTATTGGTGGAAAAAAGGTTCACTACCACATGATTAATACGTTTACAAAGGATCTTAAAACATGCTTTGAATAAAGAGACGGTCTTGGCAAACATGTTGCTTAGTTTTTGTAGTTAAAGCAAAGAAATTCCACAGGTTTAAGGACTACCAGATGGTAATGCTCTACTTAATTAGAAACTGAGTCAAGAAGTTGCTATTAGCTCCAGATTTTCTATTTTAGTCCGATAGAGGAAGAGACACTCCCTTAAAGGACAGTAGTGGGAGAACACACTTTAAGCCTCCAAGCAGGTTTGCACTTTTAGCAAAGTTTCAGGTCAGCTGACAGGCTAAAATGCTGGAAACATTTGCTGTTAAATACACCCAGTGCACAGGGTAATGCATCTCAAGCCAAGGTATTGTTCTTAGTGAGAAATTCACAACTGAAAATTAACTGGACTTGGGCAGTTTATTTCAGGGGAAGCAGGATCTGGTTGGCAAAGAACCACTCTGACACAACCTTCTAGCAAAATACTGCTACTAGAAAAGACAGGCCAGAGGGTTTATTCCCCCCGCCCCACCGCCAGAAGACGCTGGAGCAAAAGGTTTAGTGCAGTGGTCCCCAACCAGTTGATCATGATTGACTGGTCGATTGCAGAGCCTCTTCTGGTCGATCCTGGGGGAAGCTGGGCGCCTGCACACACACATCCCCCACCACTAGCCCACCAGGTCAATCTGTTGGGGGAGGGAAGGGGCAGGGGCCAGATCGAGGCCCCCACAGTGTGGGACGGACGGTGTGGCCCAGCCAGGAGCAGGGGAAGGCAAGTGGGGCCCTAGCCCAGCTGGGTGGTGGGAGGATTGGAGCCTGGCGGGCTGCTCCAGGGGCGCAGGAGGGTGTGTGCAGAGGGGAAAAAAAAAAAACAAAAAAAACCACACTCCCGCTGCTGGGTGCATCCAGCTGGAGGCCCTAGGGGCATGTGCCCCCTCAACTCTGCATGGAGTGGAGGCAGCTACCACTGCCCGCTGTGCCTCAAGCCCCGTTGCAGCTGGCCATGTGTGGACGTGGCTCAGCCCAGCAGCAGGACCCACGTGGTGTTGGGCTGCAATAGCAGCCACCTCCGCCCCATGCACAAATTGGGGGCTGCACATGCTGTCCCCCACCTGCCAAATGCAGGGCAGTACAGACAGCTGCAGCAGCAGTGAGGGAGGGAATGGGACTGGGGCAGGCCCTGCACAGCTGGGGCGGGGCATGGGACTGAGCTGCAAGTGGCTCGTCCAGGGGGCGTGTGCCCCCGGATCTGCATGCGGGGCAAGGTGGGCTTCCGCTGCAGGCTGGGGCCAGGCTCGTTCTGGTGGTGGCAGTGGGCCACGCTGTGCTTGGACCACTGCAGTCACCTAAAAATTCACCGTACGCCCCCCGACCCTCCTCCCAGCACAGCTGCCACCTGCCCCAAGCGCAGCCCAGACCAGCCCAACCCCTGCTTGGAAGGTTCAAAAGGTTGGAGACCACCGGTTTAGTACTTTCTCACTTTTCTGACAGGTCATTAGTCTCCAATGTGGTTTCCATGAGCTCTCTTTTTCCTTCCTCTCTCTCTCTTTTAAAGCCCTCATTATCTATATACAAAAGAGACCAGTATTGAGTTGAATAAGTTACTCAAAAACAAATAAAATATACTTAGAGTAAAATAAATTAAGCTATTTTCATGCCAGCATGAAAACATCTCTCAACTGGGTCATACAGCTATGCTGGCAGACTCTGCATGATACTTTTCTACAAAACCAATCCGCAGGGATATACATTGGAGAACTGCATGTGGAATAAGTAAAAAAAGTCAAAGGCTCTGGGCTCAGGTCTGTACAGATACTGTTAGGTTGTATTTGTCTCAGCATCTCTATTGCATCTGTGACTAAAATTAGTTTGCAACAGGAACACTTTTAAAGCAATACAATTTGACCCAGAAGCCCGAAGGGGAAACTAAAGTAACAGAAGTAAAAAGTGGGGTGGGGAGGGGGGGGGCGGGAGGGGTGAGATATTCTTGATACGCCCGTGCCAGTTCTTGCTATGCTTCCCACATAAACCATTTTCCTTTAGCATTCAGCCATTTTGCTGCAAAATTCATACTAACCAGAAATATCTTAAACAGAGTGCAATGACCAGAAAGACTATGGGTCCTTTCCAGACATATTTTTAATGAGAAAAATCCTTCTCGAATACTAAGCTAATGAAGTGCAAACCCATTTTGTGTGCATTAGGACAGAAATGTAAGCAGGCACATGTCTCTCCAACTTGTGAATCATGATGCTTCCTCTACCCCTTTTCTGCATCCTTACTCCCAAAGGCCCAAAATGGCAATTTGTTTCAGACCAGAGACACCATCGCTAGTAGAAGAAACTCCCTTGGCCTCTCATTTAATCATCCCTTTCTTAAATTTTCTCTCATCTTCACTCCCACATTTCAAGATACATTGCAATGGCTCCAAATCAATCTTGTAGGTGCCTAAATGAGACTTTGGTGGAATTTTAAGTGCCCAGGTCTTAAAAAGTGATCTATCACAATCCTGCTCCAACAGCCACAAAACTATGCAAGTGCCTAATTCATTAACAAGTGCCTAAAATGCTGTTGAGGAGTCTTGCCTTGGGCTTGTGCGCATGCTCAGAAGCAATCCAGACCAAGCACCTTGGGAGCAAGGTGATCCAACCTGGTGCTGCAGGAACCTATACTCGGCCACTGTTTCCAGTTTAGCAAGTGTTTGCAGAGCACACTTGGCTATCACTTCACATAATGCTCACTCTCAGACACAGGCAATGGTGGTGCCTTTTTTTTGCAGAACAGCCTAGTGGTTAGAGCACGTACCCAGAAAATGAGCCCTCTGCCAAAGGGGACTCAATCACACCTCTCACTTTCCAAGAGCATGCTCTAACCACCCGACTATGAACTGCTTGACCCTTCAACTCCTCCTTTAGACTCTGGTCACCCACAGTGCAGAATTCATTGGGCTGATGAGCAATCAGGACTCGTGGTAGAGGAGATATCCTTCATTAGATCAACTAGATTTTGGCAAAAAAATGTGGGAATCCAGCTCTGATCCCGCGAGAACGGGATCTTGGGAGACGGGAGGCCAAGGCTCTGCTTTTGTTGAAAGTGAAATGCATGACTAAGCCTGAGGGAGGAACTGGGACCCAGGCTGCCCACATCCTGGGTAAATACTCTTACAAATAGACTGTTACGCAAAAAAGGTGGACACCCTCAGGATTAGCCATGCAGCTGTCTCCTCGCCACATGGGGAATGGGACCGTCCTGATCCCCACGTGGCCAGGAGAGCTGTCCTGGCAGCAGGGACTGCTGCATCCCAGCCAGGTGGGGATTGGGTCGGGTCAATAACTTGGAGGGTGGGGGGGTTGGAGGGGGCATGGAATAGCCATGTGGGGACTGGGTCCCTCCTGATCTCCATGTGGCTGGGAAAGATGTCCCCACCCGGTGGGGACGCTGCCTGGCAGCCATGTGGGGATCAGGAGGCTTTCAATCCCCATGTGGCTGCCAGGCACGGGATGGTCCCAATCTCCATGTGCCCGTCTCCTCCACATGGGGATCAGACTCTCTCAATCCCCATGTGGCTGTCAGGCAGCATTCCCGTCAGGTGGGAACTCCTTTCCCGACCACGTGGGGATCGGGACTCTCCTGATCCTCACGTGGCTGTCAGGCAGTATGTCCCCAGACAGAGACCCCTCTCCTGATCCTCCTGAACCCCATGTGGCTGCCAGGCAGCATCCCCACAGAGCATCCCTGCTGAGCAAGACTATCTCTCCCAGCCATATGGGGATTGGGTCCTATCCCCACATGGCTGGGATGCAGCAGTCCCAGCTGCTGGGACATCTCTCTTCCCCACCTCCCCCTACATGGGGATTGGGACTAACCCTGTGCCCCCTGCCATCCCCAAACTGGCACCTGGGAGAGCCTGGAGCTCCCTTTGGCTGCTGCAGTGGGGCCAAGCAGGGCAGGAACACGCCTGGTTTCAACTGCTCTGGCTGGAAGCAAAGTTGGTCCCAAGATGGAACACATGTAGACCCTTTCCGGGGCACAGTTTACTGCACCTTATTTTAATATGCAGTAACCTTACTGTGCGTTAACAGCATGTCTCCCTGCTCAATGCCTCACTGATCTAGCTTGGGACCTGTCATTCTAACTGCCTATTCCCTCCTCCCCCAGTGGCAGCAAGATGATAGCAGAGCTCAGTGGAGATTAAATAATACCCCATGGAATGGTATGGGTTAAACGGCTGTTAGCTATCAAGACGCAGAGCAAAGCAATAGCCACTTCTCTCCTACTCAGGCTTCTGGGAAAGCAAATGGTTTAAGGGATATGAAGTAAACTTGATTAATCCTGTTGTCGTTGAATCTTCAGGGCTGTTTTCTTCCTTCAGTTGAGAAATCCATGGTTGTAAATATGCAGTGCTTTTGTATATTTTATCTTGGGGGGAAAAAAGTCTCATAAAGTAAGTTAAATAAGGGTCCTGTGACTGGAACTGCTTGTCTGAATAGAAATACTTGTGTGCATCAAGATAGGATAAGGTTATCAAAAAATAATTTTCAGATCTCAGCAGGCTTGAAGAGACATAGCGTTCTGCAGCACAAGTCACATTAAGACTACAGAGGAAAACCAGACAAAATACTTTACAGAAGGCTATTGCTACACAACATAGCCAGCTTAATTCATGGTTCTGCTTGCACATTTTTGTTTATACAAAATAAAACCACATATTGTTGCAGGAATTGATGCTGATAAAAGTGATTATTCAACAGGTAACATTTATATGATCAGAAATATAAAGTAAAAAAACCCTCAAAACTGTAACAGTGAGTAAAACTGTTACACAGGTTTCCAACTGGGTTTTGAAAACTTCATCTTATAGAAAGATACGCTCTTCATCTTTTTTTATTCAGACTGCCTCATTTCATGGGCCTTTTAAAGGAAAAGGAATAGGTCTAAACATACAAAAACCCCTACAATTTCATTTTTAAAAAGTTACAGGTTAGTCATGCAAACAGTGTTTAGTGCTGATGCAATTCCCCTAAATTAGAAGTGTGTTTTAAAGTGGGAATATTTTTCAGCTAGCTCACCACTGCCTGGAACCAGTGAACATAGAAGTTACTGCTGTTTCACATCTGCATGGTGATTCCTAGAAACATGAAACCTCAAAAACCATTCCCTTACCATTTTGGACCCAAACCCATTCTTTTTTCTGAATGCCTGTGAAGTTGTACAGATCTTGTTTCCTGGCTAAAGTCTGAGCAATTAAGTAACAATAGGCTTGTCTTTATAATACAACTGTATCGGTTAAAGTTTTAGAGCACATGCCAAAGGCAAAAAAAAATTGCTTTTCCAGTCAAAGGGTGGGATAAGACTGCGGCTGTATTAGAAGCTGTGCATTATTAGAGTATAAAACCAGTCAATATGCCCTCAATGAAGTTTTACTGGCTTTGTATATGCAGTAATGGACAATATTCAGAACACTGCTTTACAGTTCCTACAGTTGGCCAATTGTTTAAATAGCTATTTGGGTGAAGGCCAAGCCCTTGCCTCGCCTCCAAAGCTGAAGCAGCTATTTGAGAACATTCTTTCAAAGAAAGGCCTCTTGAAATGCCCAATAAGTTCCGAGGATGTAGGACAAATTGGATCTGATCCCAGCACAGAAAATATGGCAGTAAAAAAAGGAAAGAGAAAGGCTGAAGAGGTTAAGGAAGGGGGCAGTAAGGGAAAGCCTGAACAAGTGCTGTAATTTTCTCTTTGCTGGCCTCTAATGGCTTTGTCTGCGTGGGAAAGCTGGCATGCAGACAAGGCAGTGCGACTCTATAGGGGACTAGCTATTCTGATGCAACTCCTATGTGGACCCTAAGCAGTGTCTTCGAGAAAACTGCTTCACGCTGCTTTCCAAGTGGAGCTGGCCACCTTCACCTAAAGAAAGTGCTAAGGCATAATGAGGAGTCCACGCAGAGTAAGTGTAGAGCAGCTACCGCCCTATAGATTCACACTGTAGCTTGTCTGTATGGAGAAGTGAGCAAACAGTAAGAACTCACACCATCACTGTGCCATGTTCAGGCCAATTCGAAATCCCACTGTCGTTTTCTCCCTACTCCATCACTTGGATCACTGGAAATTGTGGAAACGACCTGGCAGATGCCTCAAATATCTGTATGTGGTAGGAGGGGAAATTGTAGGGGTGGGGGGACACAAGAGGAAGGGGTTGGTATACCAATGAAGTAGCCCCTCCACCCTTTAGCTCTTTTATTTATTTAAAGGATAGTGGAATCCTTTTGCTCAGGTTGTCAAACACGTATAACAGGCAGTACACATTTAGAAAGAGATCAAATACGGACATTTTCACTTGAGTGGCAGAACGTGATGGGACTAAGAACTGGAATGACTCAGTCATGACAGCTGTTGTACCACTCCAGTTCTCCTAAAACAGACTGGTTTAAAATGAACCATCTCTCCTTTCCTACATACTGAAGTCCCTAGGCCACCGATTCCCTAAATTGGGGTAGGAAGCCAAAATCTATGCTAGATTATCTGCCAGATCAGATGAGAATTTGGGCATGCTTGACAGTTATCTAATTGTTTTGTTTCAGTATTAATGCTGGCATGCAAGTGTGTCTGTATCAGATGCCAGCTACAAGAGAGCGAACTACTAAGAGTAGAAAGAAGTCACGCAGAGTTAGCAGAGAGGAGGAAACGTGCTGCAGTGGAGCACATGTTAAAGGCATATACAACACAAAGACTGTCAGAAGCAAAACGGTCTGCAACTGCTGCACACTTGATGTTTTTCCACAAGTGGGAATGAATCCCCAAGTTGTCTTTTTCCCAAATGATCCAGAGGCCTTCTGCAAGCACCTCAAACTCCTTTTACTAAAAATCCTGGACTTCAGCTGGATTCAAATCAGGCTTGCTAGACTAAATCAGGACACGGTGAATACATCCAGTTATATTTTCCATGTCAAACCACAAAGAGCAATCAGAGAGAGAATAAGTAAGAAATACAACAAGGTCAAGTTCATTGCCATTGAATGATGCCTTCAAAATATGATCTAAAAATCCTATTTAAATGACCACTGTCATTAAGCAGTGGTTGAAAAAAATTAAAGACACTTTTTATTTTCATATAACTTAATATTAGTTGAGAAGAATAGTAAGGGGAGAATTTTATTTCTGTTACCCAGTGGACATTGGATAGTTAGCTTAATTATCTTTTAAAATTTGTTTCTCATGTTTGGTTCTTATGCAGGAACAGGAGCAAAAAAAATTGTTCTGAAGTACAATTGTAAAAAAAAAAAATAAAGCAACCAAAAAACCCCCCAAAACAATGGAAAAAACCCAACATCCACTTTCCCCCATGCACCACCCCGAAATAGGCTGGGGTACATTTAATAATTGCAATTAAATACAAAACAAAACCGAAGAGTTGACAGTATCTCTCTATCTTAAGGGTTTCTTCCAATCCCATCTCCCAAGCATAATGCAGATGGAAAGTAAGATCCTGCTCTATAATGCAGTGGTTATCCCCATGCTCCTCTATGGGGGAGAGACGTGGGTGACACACTGAAGCCATCTTAAGCACCGGAGTGGTTCCATCAGCGTTGCTTCAGGAAGTTCCTTCGCATTAGATGGGAAGACCACTGCACCAAAGCTAAGATCATGCAAAGATCATGAAACATCAACTCTGCTGGACTGGTCACTGCGAGTAGATGGCTGATGCTCGGATCCTGAAGCAAGACCTCTTCTCTCAACTCAGTCATGGTAAGAGGACCCGTCAAGGACAGAGGAAGTGCTACAAAGGACAACCTGAAAGCATGCCTTAAGACGGGTGGCATCAACCTGACAAACTGGGAAGTGCTGGCTAGTAACAGGTCTCAATGGCACAGCACCATACATCAACCTACAGCCCACTTCAAAGAGAACTGTCTTGCTCAGGCAGCCGAGAAGTGGCAGAGGAGGAAGGAAAGTGTGTACCATTCTGGCCAACAGTTGTGCCCCCCCTCAAGGCACCACTTATTATATCTGTGGGAAAACTTGCAGAGCATGGATTGGACTGCTCAGCCATCTTAAAACTCAATAATCCCCATCCCCAGCAGACACACTGAGGGATAGCTGAAGATTGCCAAATCTTCCATCATCATAGTATCAAGTCAGCAAACCTTATTTATTAATTTTTCACTAGCTTTGGGTCCGTGCCGTAAACTGGTACATTTGTTAGTTCCCAAATGCTTTGTCTCTTCAAGATGTTTCCCCAGCTGTATATCCAGCTTACAAAGATCTTTATTAGCTACATGCTAGTACCGAGACACTGCAAAGGATTTATCAGGATTTCATTTAGGTCCTGACATTAAGATAAATGTTGCTTCTGTTTATGGCTGGGGGAGGGGCTGGGGGGCAGGGAAGAGATGAATAATTGGAATTCTTTCTATGAAGATGACACCTAAATGAATATTTATAGTCCTAAGAGATAAGAGACCGTGATGATGTGAGAAATTAATCACTAAAGCAACAGGTGTACGTCCTACTACTAAGCAGGAACAGGACTGTGGTCTTTACTGCCACTTTTCAGACTCTACCAATTTGCCATGGAAAATTAAGTTTATTTCTGCACAAAGTCTAGAAGGGAAACAAGACTAATCTGTCTCCCAGAAGAAAAGTGATTTTAGAGGTGGAGCCACTCTCTGATGAGCAGTCCTCTGTGAGTCTTTAAAGAGACAAAGACTGAACCAAGATCAGATGATCTTTCAACGTACTGCTATTGATAAACCATGACAAGACTTATTTATATCTGCAAGGGAGGCAGGACACGGCCTGAACAATCCTTTGCTTCTCCCTGCTGCCCCTGGCTGCCACCTCTGGCACTTGCTTTTACAGTAATTCTCAGACATCCATGAACAGTGCTCTTAAGGCCAATACCTGCTGCATACTGATTTATTCCCTTGTGTATGGTCACCAAGATTGGGCAGAAGTTCTGGGAACAGTGTGTGTTTACTACTAGGAGCACCAAACAGCTTACGTTTTACAAAAGCAAATATTCTTTTTATAGAATTTTTTTGGCAGGGGAGGAGGTGGAAATATTAAATACATTTCAGAAGTCAGAGGACATTCTGTACTGAATGAGAAACCATTTTATAACGGTAGGTCAAATCTGGTGTCTAGACTGCCTGATTGTGACCGTGTCCCTTTGGGAAGATGTGTTCCACAGCCCCACCTGCATCGTGATGCTTCAAAATGCCAATCCCATGTAATGTCAGGCTGCATTTAGTGGCTTTATGCAAGAGCATTTTTTTTTTTTTTAGGAACGAACCATATTTACTCCTCTCCATGCTCCCTTTGCCCCCGAGTCATCTTCTACAGTAACTTGCTGTTTTAAAATAAAGGCAGAGGGGGAAAGAGAGGTTATGCTTACAGTTTCTAAACTAGAGTCTTAACCAGGCTGCCACACCACCTTGGGGTGCCTTGAGATCCTTTCAAGGGTGTTGCAGTGTGCCATGCAATGTTAGTGCTGCTAGGTTCATAGATCGTAGAGTTGGAAGGGACCCTAAAGGATCATCGTGTCCGACCCCTGCCCCAGGCAGGAAAGAGCGCTGAGGTCAGACAACCTAAGCCAGGTGTCTATCTAGCCTCCTCTTGAAGACCTCCAAGTTAGGCAGGAGTACCACCTCCCTTGGCAGCCTGTTCCAGATTCTGGCCACCCTTACTGTGCAAAATGTCTTCCTAATGTCTAACCTGAATCTACTCTCCACTAGTTTGTACCCGTTATTCCCAGCTACTCCTAGGGGTGCTCTGGTAAATAGCACATCTCCAATTCTCTGTTGTCCTCCCTTGATAAACTTATAGGCGGCTACAAGGTCACACCTCAGCGATCTCTTGTGAAGGCTGAAGAGATCCAGATCCCTCAACCTACCCTCGTAGGGTCCTGCATGATGGCCTCTAATCATATGAGTGGCCCTCTGAACCCTCTCCAGATTCTCCTCATCCCTCTTGAAGTGCGGTGCCCAAAACTGGAAACAGTACTCCAACTGCGGCCTAACCAATGCTGCATAGAGGGGGAGCATCACCTCCCTCGATCTGCTGGTCATGCATCTGCTAATGCACAACAAGGTGCAATTGGCTTTGTTGATGGCTTCGTTACACTGATGTTCATCTTGGAGTCAACTATGACTCCAAGATCCCTCAGCCGCTGAGCTGCTGAGGAGGCCATCCCCCAGCCTATACGTGTGCTGGGGATTCCTCCTCCCTAGGTGGAGCACCTTGCATTTGTCTTTGTTAAGTTGCATCCTGTTGCGTTCTGCCCATTGATCCAACCTGTCCAGATCAGCCTGTATCCGCTCCCTGCCCTACAGCATGTTAACTTTGCCCCATACCTTGGTGTCATCTGCAAACTTGGACAGGGTGTTCTCCACACCCTCGTCCAAATAGCTGATGAAGATATTAAATAGCACTGGTCCAAGGACCAAACCCTGCAGGACACCACTGCCCACTTTTTACCCGTGCAAACACGATTTATATGACAACAGGAGATTTCAAATAGAAATCCAGAGTGTTAAAAATATTCTTCCTTTTTGTGGTCTTTCAATTCTTTGCAACAGAAGAATTGATTTTTTAAATTTTCCTGTACTAAAAAAAGAAAAAAGAAAACTAGGAGCTGAAATTCTCTTATTGGTGCCTTGAGTTTAAAAAGGTTGAGAACCACTGTTCTAGACAGAGCACCATGTGGACCTGAGGGGCTCCTTGCATCTGTCTATTCCATCCCTAAAGATCCAAGTGTGCCACCCTACCCTCTCCCTCTTTCAGAGACTCCCTGCAACTCTTCCTCCTGCCTTGGGGTCTATATATCACCACCGCATGCCAGGGTCCCACACTCTCTTCCCTCCCTGTCCTCCGCCCCATCCACTCAGACCAGGGTCCCTCATTTCTCTCCCTTCCAGTGACTCTCCCTCCCATACTGGGGTTCTGGGTGCAAAGCCCAGTGCTAGCACCGTGACTACCATGATTTGTCTTGGAGTCACCAGAGTATTTAAGATGGCAATATTCTGAAGTTCATTAGGAGGATGGTTAGAGATGAGGCATCGATATTGTTCTGCTGCTGGACATTATTCATAGGTGCCAACCACACTTCTGACATCTTGTCTGTAGATCAAAGAGTTATGTCAAGCAGAGAGTAAGGGCTCTATGTATCCCCATCTTTTCCTCCTTTGTTTTTTGGCTTTAATTTATACTGCAGGATTACTACAGAACCCATGTGTAGAAGGCCCTAGAGTAGGATTTTTTTTCCTGCATAGTTTCCCTCTTAATATCCTTCCATCTCTGTCTGGTTTGGTTTCCTACTCTGGGAGAAGGGAAGGGAATTTTTGTGTCATGTCTTGCACTTCCTTTCCACTAGTAAGGCAGGAAACATGAAGCGTTCCCTGGAGAGTACTACAGAACATCCACAGCTAAGAGGCAGAGTATAACACTTTTTCAGCATTCTGAATTTCAGCTGTCCCAGGTAACATGCCAATAAAAGTAGGCTCAAAAGGAAAATAAATTAAACTATAGCTATATACAGCCATTCCATTTCTAACAGGAGTGTCCCCAAGCTTTCAAGCTTTTTGGCTTGGAGCAAAAATGGCCACTCTGGGAGAAAAATAATCTGGCAACAACCAGAAAGAAATCGCTCCCAGGAGAGTTTCTCCTGTGAGACTGAATGTCTGTATGTTTTGCCCTGTCTTAACTCCTCTCAGGACCCATGAGAAGCAGAGCTAAAGGAAAGGCTCCCATGCCTTCCCAAGGCCAGGGTCACCCCAGTCTGGTTAAGGCATGGGAGGCAGCTGCTCCCACCCCTCTCAGACGCAGAGGGAAGGGAGAAGCAGCTGCCAGCTGTTCCCTGCCTGCTTCTCAGAAATTTCCACCAATAGAAATAGTCTGTTTGCTGCTAATGTTTTATTCCTCTGGTTGGAAGGTTGCTTTAGGGCCTGCATAAAGAATATTTGCAAGGTGCACCTCCTCACTTATTCTGAGTCATCCTTCCACTTTTTTTTTTTGGATCCTTCAAATATGTACTCTGCATACAGTATTTCCTCTTCCACAAAAGATGATGACATTTGACTCAGTTTCATAGATTCACAGATTGTTAGGGGCTGGAAGGGACCTTGCAGATCTTCAGGTCCAGCCCCCACTGCTCTAGGCAGGAAGACAACTGGGGTTAGGTGACCCTAGAGAGGTGACTGTCTAGTCTCCTCTTGAAAACCTCCAGGGTAGGTGACTGCATCACCTCCGGAGGGAGTTTATTCCACAAATTTCACTCTACAGCTCCAGGAAAAGCATCATGATGGGCAAGAACAGAAGCACTGAAAAAAGGCTTCGCATTTGCAGTCTGCTGTTTGCTTTCCCTCTCACATATGCCCACATAGCAGCAGAGGAGTTTCCTGCCTTGTGACTTTGTGACTCCTGCCAAAACACTACAAAATGCTAGCTACAAGCAGCAGAAGTATGAGTGGGAGTAGCCTGCAAGACAGCTGTACAAGGGCATGGGAAGATGCAAGGCTTCCAAGGGTCCACTATACAACAAAGAAGGATTTTTCTGTTGATGCTTACGTGAAGTACTCAGGCAGCATTAAAAACTGCTGCATTATATAGGAGTTACTACTCGTACAACACTAGAGGCATTTATACACGTGCTCTGGGAGTGAAGGAGGGGACACTTTAGAGCAGCTCTAATTAAAGCACCTGGAGCATCTCGTGTATCAGTGTCCCTGCTCTTGAAAATGCTGGCAGGGGCGCTTTAACTAAAGCTTGTAAAAAAAGCTCTAGTTAAAAGCGCCCCCACTGCCCTCTGAAGTGCAGGGATGCCGATACACGAGATGCTGGGGTTTGCTGGAGCATGGTAACTAATTAGCACACTCCAACACACTGTAATTACAGCGCGTCAGGACAGCCTTACTGCTTGTGTATAGGTGCCCTAAGAGAGCAAGTGATGCTCAATAATAGACAGAAGCTGTCACAATCCTGACATTCCCTTCTACCACCAAAATCTTACACCCAAAAAGAGGCTAACCAAACTCTACAGTGATCTCTGAAAACACAAAAGAATATTTTGGGGGCTGTTTGCCATATAAAAAAAACCTTGGTGGGCCTGAGAAAGGAAAAAGCGCACACAAGCACCAATGGTGTATGGTGTATAAGAGGGGCAGGGACATTACTGCTCTCAGGAACATGCTCTACCAATTTGTATTTGAAATATGGAAGGCAGACGGAACACTAAAGACATAACCACATAATATGACATGAACTCAAACAATTAAGAGTGAAGTTTTACTTTTTCTACTCTAGTGCCTAGCTATCAGGAGGGAGGAAGGCAAGGAGACAAACATGACTTTACACTTGAAAATTTTTTTCAGCTACCCTACTGCTCTCCAGACAATGTCCCAAAATGAACCCTGAGCAAGACAACCCAGCTTTAACATGATGTGCATCACCATCACCACTGTAAAGACAGAGCATAAACCTCTTTCTCCAAAATTGCTTAGATGGTGTTTCCAGAGTTCCAGTTGTACGAGATGAACTAGCACAGGCAAACTCTCTTTCTTCCTCTCCTTCGGCCATGAACAGCCTTGGCACTAGTGGTCACAAGTAGGAGTGAAGTAGGGATAAAGATACTTAAATCTCCCAATCCAATTCTCACATGTAATGCCACTCTGGAATTGCCATTATGCTGTCCTTTGGGAATACGGCAGATTATACCCCAACTGGATTTTTAGGTTCCTCCCTGGTCGAGTACAGGCTACTACCTTTCAATTCCACAGGACCTTTAGGATAATTTGATGGCAGAAAGCCTGATCTCATGTAGCAGGAGTCTCCACTTACTGTACTGGTCTTAGTTCTGCCTTATGGTGGCAAGCCATGGTGTCTGTGCCAGCTGTTAGGAAAAAAAATGTAGCACTAATGTTCAGCAATCTGACATTTTCCAGCCTCACATGGCCTCCAGGACTGCAGTAAGGTAGGTTCCTCCTATGTAGAAACCTGCCCACTCTGATTCAAGTGGCAGAAGCCATACCACCTAAGCCGGGAGAACTTCAAAGCGGGAGAAGGACTAGATGTTACCTGTCAGCGATGACAGCAATTCTTTAGGCTACACAACAGAACAAAAATTAAAATCAAAATAGAAACAGGTTGTACAGTTATTTCAATTAATTCATTCACTGGAAGGTGCAATACGTTAAAATGATTTAAGCATTTCCAAAATTCTAGGGCCACCCAACAGATACAGGTGTGGATGGCTTTTGTCAAGACTTTATGAGCCAGAGTTTCTGCTTTAAAAAAGTAAAATAAAACAAAAATGACCACTGTAACAGTGCAGTACTTTTATTACAATCCCGTCTCGCCAAAAAAACCCCAAACAGGAGTGCTGCACCATTTGAGAGACTTGAGGGAGGTAGTGATTTTGAACATTTAAATACAGATTTTTCCTCCAACACTCTGGTTTTTAACAAAACTGGACCGTAATCACTTGACTAAATGCAGTGTCCCTTCTTAAACCACACCAATAGTATTAACTTCTTTTTTTTAGGGATACAGTGAGGAAACAGTCTCAAGATCATCAGCAAAATAAATACCGGCTCTGAAACAGTCATCTCCCCATCTGTACTAAAATACTTTGGTGATGGTCAGCAGTATAATATTAAGACAGGTACCATAAGCATCTGAAAGGACAAAGGCATTATAAGTTAAGTTCCTGTTCCGCTATTTTGATTTCTCCCGATTTGAGAAAGGTACTATTCTGAGGAGGAAAGTAAGCTGGAGGAACACAGACAGGATAACCTTTTGGAAACTAAGGAAGCAGATGGAAAAAGCCAAGCTGGCTTCTCACTTGGCTTCCCCTTTCATGAAGGCAAATCTGAAGGGAAACTGTCAGCTGTCCAAAGCTACTGCACTCCTGCTTTGGGCTAGAAAGGAAGACCTAGGCTTATTATGGAACACAAAAATTAAACTGTTGACCCTCTTCCATCTGTTGACCATGATGCAGATTTCCCATAACTGAACCACGATACCTGGAAACTGGCTCCAGAAGATAAAACTTGCTGCTCATACCAGGTAGGACAAAAACTTTTTTTAAATATATAGTCTCATACTTCTGCAACCCAATTTGTTCAGAGCTGAGATGACCTAACCACCAAAAGAGTCATCTCCCCTGGAGGAGGAGAGGAGGAACAAACAAGAACTCGGGAACACCATGGACAACAGTGTCCAAGTTACTGTTTGCAAGAGACCCTTGTTAGCCCATGATTACGCACACATTTTGGGGAAGTAAAGAACAAAAGCCTTGCGGCTACAACTAACTAGTCTGTCATCTGTCTGACCACCCTGTGTCCAAAACCCGCAGAGCCCTCAGTTGTCTAGCAGGGCTCCTGTTTTCCCACCCACAGATCTTTAGGCTGACTCAGTTCATAAAAGAGGTCTTGGGGAGAGGGGGAGGGAGTCCACAGCACAGGGGGAAGAGGGAAATGACACAAATGTGAAATCCACTGACAAAGGGACAGATATCTCCAAAGTCTTCCAGCAGCAAACAGTCCCTGTGCAGATTCAGCAAGGCAAAGCTACCACTCCTTTTGCCCAACAGTCATGTGGTCTCTTGGCATGGAAAGGAATTTTGCAAGATAACATGCCTCAAATAAGCATTTCCAATTCTCCAATCCTCAGGCATTCAGCACACTGATCTAGTGTCCAAGGACATGCCCTTCCCTCCTCTGAATCCTGGCCCACCGTGGAGGTCACATAAACAGGAAAGAAAAGGGCAGAGCCAGTGCTCATGACTTTTCCTAAAAGGTATCACATATATCCCAAGTAAGTCTCAGACACAGAAGAGGTCTAAGTGGCAGCTTTTTTGGGCAAGCTCTGGGAAGAGAGGATAAAAAACGCTGGTACGTTTTAGCAGCCAGGAAGAACTCCAAGATCCACTCAAGAAGTTCATGGACCACAGAAAAAACAAGATAACTTGCCCTTTATATCATCTGCCCATCATATGCCTTTAATCAGCTCTCATATCCTTTTTCTTGTAGAAATGTTTGGGTACCATTACTTCCACGTGAACAGCTTCTGGTCCAACCCCAAGAAAAGGCAGAGAGGTCTGCTCAAATGCTTCCCTCCCTCCACATCTCGTCCTGCAGGCACTGCTATTCCCCTTCCATCTTGTTACTACTGGATTTGGTAGCTATGCTCTGTGGAGCCAGTAATATCTGGCCTCCAGTAAACCCAGAGGGACCAAGACTAGACAGTGGGAATCCAATTATAAATAAATCAAATAGTTTTTGATCTACCAAAAGAAATCTGGCCTGGTAAGAAAATAAAATTAACTAAAGATAGGTAGACAGGGTTAATTAAAATGCTCCCCTCTGCACTAGCAGAGCTAATCTGATACTTGACTCAAACTCTTTGTGCGCTCTAGGGGAAAGGATGGGAACATGCTCCCAAGAACTGCATAGGTCCTAGCTGCAACAAAAGTACCTGTCACCCACAAAGTCACAGCTGAGGTTTAGTTAGCTGGATGGAATCATTTATCTTATCCTACCTACCAGCATCTTTGAGCATTTGCTCTTTAAACTGATCAAAAACATCCCAGACATAAAATAAACCACTATGCTTAAACCCATGTAGGGCTCTGAATGTTCTGTGGCATCAGTAACAGATCTTAAGTGATTAACCATATCAGAATTTCCTAATGTGACTCACTCCTGCAGATTCACTAGCAACAAAGCAGAAGCTCACGACATCTTTGGCAGCAAAAGATTTAATACTTGATAGATAAAAGTATTAAAAAAAATGGTGGATGGCAGGGGATTCAGCCTCAAATAAAGCTTGTTAAGTCTAATTGAAAGAGGGAAAATTTAGGATTCTTTACTGCTATTTTAGTAAAAGAATTAAATCAACCACATGCATTTGTAGCTAAATACATATTAAGGCCATGTCATAATAGTTCACTTATAGCTGAGCACTTCCTGCCTAATGACATAAATGGGTCAGCCAAGAGTAATCCATATCTTCTTTCTGAAAGCAGAAATAGATTTACTATGACAAAGCTCAAATTGCAGACTCCGGTTAGGAAGACACACTGATGCTCATTTCCTTTTGGAACAGAGACTGCCCTTGAGTGAAGGAACATAGTGTGATACACCCAAATAAGCCAGGCTGAATACTGTTACTAGGCAGTGCTAAATAGAAAGAGATGACCACAGAACTGGAGCATAACATTTAAGTTAGGCATCTACAAATAGCCACCTTTTGTGCTCAATACTCAGATTACAAGCCACAACTTGGGTTTCTGAGGATAGAAGAGCCAGATCCTGGAGACTAACAGCATCCAAACAGCTAAGGCAGATAGAGAGGTCCCTACAGGAAACTTAAGATACAACATAGGAGTAGGGGTGCACCGATAGAGATTTTTTGGGCTGATACTGATGGCTGATTTTTAAGGAGGCATATTGGCTGATACCGATCTGGTTTCCAATACACAGCCTAGCATCTTAAAGAGCAGCGTCCAGCTGGTAAGTTTGTTGTGATG
>NW_005842121.1:1990564-2002613 GCF_000455745.1 Alligator sinensis
AGCCCCTGCCGGAAAGAGCCCAACACCAGCCTCAGCCAGCAGCAGCAGCTGCCCTGCCCCGTGCAGATCCAGGGGCCGCCCCCTGTCCCTATGCCCTCCTGGGGTGCACAGCAGTGGAAGCCTCCCTCCACACCTGTCCCCTGCAGATGAGCTGCAGCTCTGCCCCGTGCCCTGCCTCACCCCAGCAGATTGAGCCCCAGCCCCACTCCCTCCCTCACCGCGGGGGCCTCCATCTGCCTCCCCCCTATGCCCCTTCCCTTCTACCACACATTTACCAGCTGGACACTGTTCTTCAAGCTGCTGGGCTGAGTATCGGAAATCGGATCGGTATCAGTCGATATGCCTCCTTAAAAATTGGCTATCAGTATTGGACCCAAAAAATCTCTATTGGTGCACCCCTACTGCTATGTTGTATCTTAAGTCTCCTGTAGGGATCTCCACCTGCCTTAGCTGTTTGTATACTGTTAGTTTCCAGGATCTGGCCCTTCTATCCTCAGAAACCCAAGGTGTGCATGGGACATTTACTCTTCACATTATTGGCCACATCAGGCAAAAAAAGTTGATTTCCAATATAGTCAATTTTTCTTTATATCGGTGCCAATCCAATATTGGACCAATGCAACAGTGCAATCTCTACATAGGAGTACTACCCTAGTGGGAAGCCTAATGAACTCAGTGAAAAACATTTCCTTCCATTGCCCCTTAGTTCTCATCAAGGAGGGGAAGTGAGAATGAACCAGCACTTCCAATGCACATCATTTTAAAGTGAAGTACAATGGCTTGATCACCAATATGATCAGCCACTGGAAGGTGACCCGTGAGCCTGGCACATTCTTTTTCAGTTTTTTAAATATGTAGTGTACTGTTTTGCATCAAAATTAAGAGGCAACACCAACAATTTTAATGTAAGGTAAAACTGCTACAGTCTTGGCTCATAAGACATCTTATTTTTGTATCTGTTTCCATACCAAATGCTGTTTTGCAACAACAACATTATTTTACCAATTACTTTTGTGGAGTTTGGCTATCTTAAGCACAGTTTAAGATAGTCAAACCCTATCCTAGAGTAACTAGACACACACACAGACAATTTAGTTATCTGGATTTTAAGTGCTGAAGATGAAGCAGCATCAAGAATTAGTTAGAAAAGTATAGAACTCAAGCCAGAAGAAAGGTTAAAGCTTCATCATGTTTGATTTTCTACATGATTGTCAGTAGAAAAAAAAAATGCCACTTCAAACTAACACACAGCAAGAACTACTGTACAGCTGTTTAGATCTCAGAGCGAAGAGACCTTTGAGCATGCTAAGAATCTGATACTTACTGAAAGTCTTACAGATATCAGATACTGCTTTGAAGACTCTATCGGAGAAATTCACTTTCACTTTCACATATTTCATGTTCGGAAGTTGAAGACGAAGTAATTTATGTTGAGGAGTGAACTGGAGCTTGGCATCAGCTTGTATACCATATTTGTCCAAGGTCCAGTGAGTTTTAAGGAGCCAGGTTTTCTTTTTTTCCCACCACAGTGCATGATCTGACCAGTCTTTCTTGACATCTAGGAGAAAAGAGATTTTAAAAATTAAGCTACGACAGGAAACTATTAAAGCACATGATTTTATTTCTATTTAAAGAAGGTCTCATTTAAAAAGTGAAAGTCCACCTGACAGCTAGTCACAGAGTTTGAAATACAAAATTTCAGATACACAATTACTTGTATTCCACTTGCACCCACAGGCAACAACTACTGACAGTGCCCTCACCCGCTGAGTGCTGTAGAAATACAGCAGAGACATGCCCCATCTGAAGGAGTTTACAAGCTGGATGTTTAAGAAGCTGGTATGCTGTGGGCACAGCTTTCCACAAGGACCTCTGCTGTCTGTTTCCTTGTATTCTCCCCATTTAGCAGCGTTTTTTCTCATGCACCTTTCACCTCTTCTACTTTGGCTTAAAGCTTGCTGGAGCAGAGCCCATTTTTTTGTTCTGTGCTTGTTTGGTGCCTAGCACTATGGGGTCCTGATCTAGGTCTGAGCTCCCCATGCACTGCATGATTTAGATTAGTCAACACAGAATCAAAGGGCAGGGGCAGGCTGCAATGAAGTGAAGTGACTTGCCCAAGTATCTTGCAGCCAATTGGAGCAGAGGTAGGGAGAAGACCAGGTGGGTGTCAAGTCCTAGCCCAATATATTAAAACTAGAGAAAGTATCTACTGTTCATCCCCTCAGACTCGTTTCATATTTTGAATTTTCATACAAAGTAATTTCTCCCTGGTTATGATGAAAGAAGCGCCTCACTGCCAAAAAGTGGAACAGAACTCCTACGACACGTGGGAAGCAGCGAAACCCAATCAGCACTGCAAGATGAAGACTCGTTTTCCCCCCCATTTTTTCCTGGTGTTAATTAACACGGTAAAATATTTTTTACTAGCAGAGAGGTTGCAAAGTGCCTTCCTACAGCTATCTAATGACAAAGTCAACAGTCACAAATAACTTCTACTAACATTAAGCTCTTCCAAGACTTTTGAAATAAAACAAGTCCTATTTGAAAAAGGTTTTGCAAATGCTAAACGCTGAGGTACATAACAATCAACAGTAACTTTGAAAATTCTGGCTAGCAACTGCATAAATTGACCTGCTGTGCACATGCAAAATTTTTTCACTTCAGCTCAGAGGTCCAGGATCCCACGTGCTGCATGGCATGGAGTCTCTTTCAGTGCTTTCATTACAAGCATTGCTTCTTAGTCATAGTTTAAAACCTAAGTCTAACAACCAAGCAAGTGATCCCCTGAGCTACGTATTTAACATCTGTATTGAGCAGTTTAGGTGAAGACCATACATACAGAATAATGAGGAGGTGCCTGTTAAAGAATCCTACTATCTAGCTAAATGTTACCTGACATGATGAGACAAGGAGAGCACAGTACTGTACGGTGGTGGTAGGATTTTGCTTGTCTACAGTGCATCTGTCACATTGATTTCTCCTTCCTCACTCATCCTTCATTGTCATTATCGCATTTTTTTGGAGGATCTGATGTTGTGGGGCAGACAGTCCCGCCAAATTCACAATAGCTCTTAAGAGATTTGTGAGGCTGCTCCAAGTTAAATTGTGGGTCAAACCAGTTTCAAAGAGGAACCAAAAGGGGGATACGCAGGCACTTTTGCTCTCTCGCGTCTAACTGGTACTGCAAAACATGCTCCACTGCACTTGAGAATTCAGTTCTGAAAAATACTGGGGTCTGTGCAAGCATTGAGTTGACACCTGGAAGTCACTATTTTTTAACTGCAATAAAAGCAAATGCTCACATGTCCATACATGAGATTCTCAACACATTTACTAATCCTATAGGAAAGAAAGTGTAGGGTCTTTCGCAGACTAAGTATTATTAGGAAGAACCTAAGTTAGTAGCATATTTCAAGCTCAGGTGGCTTGTGTTAGAATTTTAATAATAAAAAGGAAACTCTAACCCAGTGCCTCTTGCCAAAGCACATAAAACAAATGAAAGGCTCTTTTGGTCAACTTGTTGGTGTCATATGAACACCTCTTGGGTCCCCATCTCCAGATTCTCTTGTGATTGCATCCTGATAACACAGAGAACTAGTTTGCCCCATGTTATGGATGGCTGCTAACATTTACTGAAAGGTCTCTTGTTTCATGCCTAAAATCTGGACTACAAATAATCTAACTAGCCAGCTAAAAAACAAGCAAAGCAAGATAATTTAAGGCAGTAAAGTGCAAGTCAGATGGCCAGTAGTGTACCAAGTACTATATTCTAGAAGTTTTTATCAGAAGGAATATTTCCACAAATATTATCTTTAAACTTCTGGAACTAACTGATTCTATAGTAAGGAAAGAAGATGGAAGAAATTACAATTAACCTTCTGTCTCCTTTTCACCTCTATGCTGCACTTGATTTTTGAGATCAACATACATTTTATAGCACGTTATAGCATGTATAGCATCTTAAAAAATTATATATAAACTCCCCCTCTTTTAGTATACTAATACAGACATAAAGCAAGAATGTCAGCCTGACTTTTCAAGAGCTTTGTTCAATCAAACCAAACAAAACCAAATATAGAAAAGCATGCAAACTTGTACAAGTGTTGGCTACTCTCAAAAAAATCTGACAAATCATTACAATGAACTTTGGTAATGAAGTCCAGCTTCTGCTACCCTGGAAGCTTAAAGTTGGCACTGAAAGCAAGAGGCATTTTAAGTCACAAACATGTAACTATAGTGCAAAATGGATGGATTTGGCTTTACATGGTATATTAGTAGTTTTTAGCCACGGTAGAAGACAGTATCATGCAAATTCCTAAGCTGAGACTAATTAACACTTGGAAGAGCATAGCAAATGGTTATGCTAAGACAGGTATATCAAACAGTTCTGCACAGTCTTGTGACTTTCTTACACAGGGGTCAACAGCAAACGGACATTTGAAACTAAGCCTTACCGTCGGTTCCTAAACACATGCTATGCTCTGAATTTGTCACTTGCCAATTAGTCCTTACTACAGTTTAATGGCAACAGGAAAAGTGTTTTGAAGCTCCATGCTTCATTTAGGAAATGTATTCCCTACTACCAATGCAGAGTCTGAACATTTAACAAGGGTGTCACACTGCTTCCCTCCCTTCAAGCAGTAAATTTTCCAGCAGCCCTACAAATCTGCGGTACATTTATACTTATTTCAGAGAGTTCAGATCTCAAAGCTAAAAATTATCATATATACCTTATACAATGAATCAAAGCAGAGATGGGAACAGGACCAGAAGCCTTGCTTTAACTACCAAATAATACTCATGCACTGATATTTTTTAGCTATTAAGTTTCGCTGCACTATAATCATACTATGTGAAAGAAAAACTACAAATTATTTAATTCAATTAGACTATTCGCAGGCCAAAGAAAACAAGCCCTGCCAAACAAACAGACCTCTCAAGTGTTGATCCAAGATACAGAAAAGGTACACGTTGCATCCATTTGTTAAAATTTACTTGCAGATCTGACGAATGTGATACAGTGGGCCTGCGCACACAGGCCTTTTCAGAAATCCACAACTGTCTGCTAATTCTCAGTACAGAGATAGTCCATTTTAGAAAGGCTTCCTTCCACTCTGCTTTCTTGGGAAGAGGGTATCCACAGAAGGATCTCAAGAGAAGAATGGCATGGCATTTCTATAGGAGACCTGCTTCTTTTGTTTGCTTTATTAAGAGAGTAATGTGAGACTGTCAGTGGCAGTTAGCTCTGATAAAAATAAACACTCTTGTGGCCAAGGGATTTCAAAAGGCTCAGGAGACAGGCCCAACTGTTCACAGGCTCCTGGGCAGACTTTTAGCTACACAAAGCCTATTGCTGTCAGCTGAAGTGGGCCTGCAGCTTGGGCAACTCACGTTCCACCGTGCTACAATGAGACTGGCTCAAAGTTGGTGGGAAAAGGAAGAACAATACTTCTTTTCCCGCATTAAAAATAATCTCAGGTCTTAACTTGCATCCAGCAAAATGGAGGCGCTACGTAATTTGAAAAAGGGGACACCCGCTTACTGAAACTTGAGCAGTCTAAAACCTCGAACATTTCTCCTCAAATAATGCATCACAAAGTTGAAATGTATATTCCAGCCTTATGACCAAGTCGGTCCAGTGCTTCAGACCCCTCTGGCAACCAGAAAGAAGTAAGGACCCTGAGATTAGGTGTGAGGAGGTATTCCCTTTTCTCCCATCAGGTCATCTTAACACAACTGGAAAAACAACATTAAAAATAGAAAAGAGCAGGCTATTGAAGTCAGCAGCTGCATCAGCCAGCTGTAATACAGACTGGGCTACACAATGCTGTCACCTGCATTAGATGGCACTCAATAGGATTTTTCAAAGCCTAACACATCAGAAGCTGTCGTGCAGCAAAGGCTACATACAATCCAGCCAGCTAATACAGCTTCAGACTCTATAGCCTAGTGGTTCTCAACCTTTCCAGACTCAAGGCACCTCCCCAAAACATACCAGCCCATAGCTTTTACTTGTTGCTTGACTACAGAAAAATCAGTCTGAATTCTTTGCAACAGGAGAATTGCTGTAAGACCACAACAGATCAGAATGTTTTTGACTCTATGGATTCCTATTTGAAATCTTTGGGTTTATTTTGTGAATTATAAATAGGCGTTTGCATACCAAGCCCTGCAGCACCCCTCAAAGGGTCTCTAGACACCCCACTTGAGGATCACTGCTGTAGTCTTTTTAATATGGCTTTTTTAATCATATTAAATTAACAGAACTGGAAAAAAAACAATCCCACATCCAGACAGAAAGAACATGCGTATTTTGCCCAGCCTACCGAGACCAGGTGCAAGAGCAGAGGAGGAGTCCTTACTAAAAAGGACTTTGAAACCACTTTATAGATGGAAAAAACCAAAAGAAAACAAAGACAGGGTCAACTTTCCATAGTTCACCTTGAAGCCTGGATCTGTTCAAACAGTCTTTCAAGTGTGAGAAGCATTTAAAATTCCCGTGGAAAGAACTCTCCAAGGGCAGAACCTTATGATGAGAAAACAGACAGAGGCGAAGGTCTGCTGTGTGAATATTTTAACAATAAAAGTGCCCTTAGCTATTAACTCATGCAGATGCACTGCAGTTATAAGCATGCCAGTCCATCAATCTTTGCAATTAGAAATGATAATTTTATTTTGAAACCACCACTGACTTCAAATCTAGAGCTTATGCAGCAGAAAACATGCCTTAATTGAGCTACATGTTGTGCATGTTTTTAGTTTTTGGACTGTCAATGTGCAGATAAAAAAAAAAAAACGGTTAAAAACCTGGCACTGCTAGCCATAGTATACAGGCACTTCAAAGTGAAGCAGTTTTGGGAAGTGGCATATGTCCAAGTTACTGAAGTATCATATTTTAAGATGAAGTTCTGCAAGTTTTGAAACGAAGCCCTCAGCGTCCAAGTCTTGCAGTGAAACTCTATTGCATGTTTTGATCGTAGGAGTCATTTTTTTGTTACCATTGCTCTAGTGGCACCTTTGGAGTTTTAAAGGAAAAACATTTTGAAAATTATGCAGCGTGGTCCACTTGCATGATTAGAAGAAAAAGTTTAAGGTTACTTGTATTCTCTTGCACAGGATACCAAAGGCCACTGCATACATTGCTTACAGAAAGCTTTTTGACTTGTTTTATTTATACCAGGTAGTCCAACTGATCAAAACATTTTTTTTTGCTGGACAATTACTCCATTTGTTAAAAGTAGAGTATAAACTACTACCCACTAAGAACGATACTTTTCTTCTCCAGTTCAACAGATGGTATTTATACTCCCTTCAACAAAGGTATTAATATTACTTGGCACACACTCTCTGCAAGCTTATGACTTACCAGTAATAGTATACAAGATTCTGGCAGTATATAAACAACAGTGTATTTTCCTTGTTATTTGGGGATTTCCCTCATTTAAGACAAAGCCATCTTTCTACTATGTGCTGTTAAGAACAGAGAGCTAAAGATCTAACCACCAGGTGCTGAAAGTCACATTTTTGTCTGTGCACACTTAACCTCCATGATATTGATATTTATATTAGGATAACAGGAAACTGCAATAGCAGTGGTCCCCACCTCAGGAAACCATTTTTGCAGAGTAGGTTCCATTTTATGTACGGGTCTCTAATGAAGCTATTGCTATACAAGGAACCTCGATTCAACTGTTTAATGCCCGCAATGCCATAAAGTTAGCAATGAAAATATGTCAAAAAGAATCCTTTTTCTGCATGAACTTGAGTAAGTAGGTGTAACATTTCTACGAGCGTGCCTGGTATGAGCACCATAGGATTTTTTTTTAAAGATATAGGAAGAGTGAAATCAAAGACCTTTAGCTAAATATGCTTTCCCCTCCAATGCCCCTAGGCTCTTAGGCAAGAAACTAATTTGAAAGACTGAAGATCTTGTGGGACAAAGGCTCCCATTTAGTTCTTAAATTATTATCCAAGCCAGCATGTAGT
Source organism: Alligator sinensis (assembly GCF_000455745.1). Classification (NCBI taxonomy): domain Eukaryota; kingdom Metazoa; phylum Chordata; order Crocodylia; family Alligatoridae; genus Alligator; species Alligator sinensis. The sequence goes on from NW_005842121.1 coordinate 1,998,551, forward strand.
CTCACTGCGCTTCTGGGAAGATCAGTGAAGAGCAAACATAAAGAGTCATGGTCCCCCAAAACCTCAGCCTAACCAAAACAAGACCATGGCAGTTGCGGTCTCAGCCCAGCTGTTTATTTTTCCATGGCAAGGGGGGGGTGGGAAAGAATTGAGAAACCCATAACCTTTCCCCGATTCCAACTTTCACAAACGCTGAATGCCATGTGCAATCTCTCTCAGTCTAGTCGTCCTTAGAAGCCCAGGGACAAAGTTAATTGATACTGGCATTTAGCAAAGTCTGAAATCAGTCCACGGCTTGGCCGTACAAGCGCTCTCCCTGTCCCCAGGGCCAGATACAGACCACGGGGCTCCTCGCGGGCTGGATCAGAACGCAGTGGTGGGGCAAGCCATGATGAGGTTAACGCAGACAGTTCTCACCATTCTCCGCCCCAACCCAACCCAGACACATTGCCAGGGGGCTCCCTACCCTGGATTTTGATGGCAGGTCAGCCCCCAAATTTCTGGCTGCTCCACCACCACAGGCCATATGACACTGCTCCACAGGCCACAGCCATAGTTTGACCCCTGATCTATGTGACTATATCTGTAAAGTACAAGATATAGGTACACTTACTAAATATAGAGATAAAAGAATTTCAAAAACCGCATTGGCACCGTACACTTGTCAGAAACCACATTTGGACCTATGCCAAGGACTGTTTTGTATATAGTGGTGGCACTCCTCTTACAACATTTGCAACAAAAAGTTTGATAGAGGACACATTTAAAAAGGCTGCCATCTTCAAGAGGTAACCCACGATTTAAAGTTTACTTGAAATAGGGCTTCTGCCTTTGTGCAACTTAATATCAAACCAGCCAGGAGGGATGTAAGGGAGGTACAATGGTGCCACTGCACGCCCCTCCAATTCCTGCTCCACCCAGACCTTAATGCCAACTACCTGGCAGTGGTAGCAGCATTCCTAGACAGGCAGTGCTGGGACAGTCAATTCACTTCATGGCTCATAATCTCCCCGATTTCTCCACTCCACAGGCGTTAAAAACCCTCTCTCCTTTTTAAGGGTCTTGACATTCCACTAGTCAAAGAATCCTCTCTCTGCAATTTTGCTTTCTGTCTGTTAGCCATTCCTGGCAATGTCTATCTTCTATTTCACAGCCCTCCCTACAAAACGTTTTTAGCTCTAGTTAAAAACCTTAACTCAGATGTGGTGATATTAATTCAGATGTGGAAATGACTGACAGAAAAATACTGGAAGCACTGTCAAAGACACTCAAGACAGGCTAGGTTTTGTTTTATAAATCTGAAGGAGATGTGAATTTAACCATAATAGCTACAGGACTAATGACACCATAACATTTGACTATTTTTGCCTAGCATGTGGTGTTTTTAAATTTAATATATAATCTAGCAAATTAGTGCACATTCCAATACTGACACTTGTTTTTGCTTTGATCTTAAGCTGAATAATACAGTGCTAGCCCTATAGTATGTTAGTAAATCTTCTAGTTTCTTTTTAACTTGATAAAAGTGTGTTGTGATATGTGATGATGTGCCACGCCATCTGCATGCACCACTCCCTTTTCCAAAAATCCTAGATCCGCCCATTAAGCCATCCCACATCTTTTTACTTGTGAGCATCAGAAACGTCAAGTCAGTTCTTTCTTGGTTCTGCTGAAAGACATTTGGGAGGGTTAAAGTCAGGACTTAAATTAACCAAATGTAGAAAATGGTTTTAAACTAAAAGCCTGGTCCCAGACAGAACATTCCTCCTAGCTAGGTAATTTTTATTCTTTCTGTAATTCTAAAGCGGTAGAAATAAATGTTAGTATTGCATTGCTAACATATTCCAAGGGTTGTGGGCAATGTTAGGGCCAAAAACCAAAACACACGTTTAAGGTGTGCCTTGAGATCAGACCAGTCAGGCATGCTTGTGATTTGAAGTCCCATATATCTTTTGACTGAACTACTAATCCTACATTTGTATCATATAAAATAGACACAAGTTCTTCGAAAAGCAAATGGCTTGCCTATGCCACCTCCTCCACCCTCCCTTACTGAAAAGTCTGGAAGGGAAGAGGCAGATGAGCTTCTCTGGGTAACTGCGGTATCTTTTATTAGACCAACTAAATAGTTGGAAAAATTGTTCTCTGCAAGCTTTCGGGCACAAACACCCTTCTTCAGGCAGAGGTAGAGTCTGCTGTTGTTTTGTGCTCTCCTGGATGGGACAGAAGCCAGTATGCAAACATGCAGGTCTGTGACATTTCTGTAGGTGTCAAATAGGGATGGGATGAAAATAAGAGAATGCATCTTCTTCTGTTACGATGACCTAAAAAACTTCCTGTATCAGTAGGATAAAGGGAAGAATATTCTACTTCCAACACTGTTCCTGAGGAGCACAAAGGAGGAAAGGCAGTCAAAGAGGAGGAAAAAAGACAAGTCCCAGCAAGTAAGAATTGAAGTTGTGCTATTAATTTGCCATGTTACGCAGCCTTGATAATTCTTTCCCATGTACAAGTTACTTCCTATAACCAAGTAGTTTGAGGTTGCTCATAAAAAGTCTAACACACAGTTGCTTTAAATACATTTTAAACAATTATACCCAAACTTTGATGTAACGGACTTTTTCCTGGTGGAAGTGAGAATCTTAATATAATTTTCAGGTCATAAACATCCTATCTGAAAACATTATTTTTTAATTGTTGCATCACTTGATAGTATTGATTTCAGCTTTTTAAAATTTATTTAAAAAACAAAACAAGCTTTAAGCCAAGATCAGGCACAAAAAATATTGTTCTATATACAATCTTGGAATGATACTAGGAGTGTGAAATGAAAGTTTGTCCACTTTACTCTTTATAGTGTTTTGATTAAGAATTTGGGGCTATTTTTCCCTTTTATTTTAGAATTGCATATAAAAAGGTAGGCACTCTGCCATGGCTACAGCTTTCCCAGAATAATCTATTGCTTTCCAGTAGCAGCAGAATGTGACCTTCCCAGGGGCTAAGCATGAAATACTTGACAACAACAAACACCATATCACCAGAAAAAAAGAAAAAGGAGCCAAAAACTGTCATTTATTTAAAAAATAAATAAAATATTCTTGGCCAGCTTTGTCTGACAGACAGCTGTTACAGTGCTGATGAAGAAATGCCAGGAGACACTGAAGGAACAGATACTCCGGGACAAGCCTCTATCACAAGTGGTGCAGAAGATAGGTGGAGCAAGCAATGCACAACTTCAGAATCTCAACCCCAGCTATCAAGGTAAAGTCAGTAAATGCTATTATATGATCAAAATCTTCCTAACTAGTCAAAAGAAAGTGCACATTAAAAAGCCACTCGCCAACAAACGTGCTTTTGCTTAAGTAATCAGAAAAATCCCGGAACTGATGGGAGAATCAGTTCCAAGGCACGTTACTGCCATTTACAGAAAGAAACCACCTTTTTCCTGCAGTGTATTTGCCAGATTCAAAAAGAACATTTTGGATTCTGGACATTAGTTCAATTTGAGACATCAACTGGATATAGCAAAGCAGTTGTGAACAAAAACAGGTGGGCAAATGAAGAAGCTCTTCCAAATTGTTGTTGGCTTACTGAAATCTGTCTTGCCTTTTACTCCCATTCAGTAATGCTATATATAATTATTATTAATATCATATCATATATTTCTCTCTTACACACACACACACACACACACACACACACACACACACACACACACACACACACATATATAAAATAGGGCTTAGTCTGCCTGTCTGTCTGTCTGTAATGCTTTTGGCTAGCTGCACACGCGTCCCTGAGAGGACAGGCGGCGATTGGCTGCATGGGCCTAAGTATGAGCTGCTGCCGGGGAAGTTTGTGGTGGCGGTGAACATGCCCCAGCCACCCAAGCAGCAGGGCTTCCCCACACCCAGGGGGTGGGTTGCAGTGACAGTGCCCTCCCGCTGCTCCAAGAACAGCCGGCAGGGAGGGGGAGACAGCAGGCAGAGAGGGAGGGGAGCCGCTGTTGTTGGGCACAGGTGGCAGAGAAGGAAGCAGGGAGGGAGGGGAGTGGATGGAGGGG
>NW_005842121.1:2002736-2010168 GCF_000455745.1 Alligator sinensis
GGGGGGCGTGGTGGTGGCAGAGGGAGTCTTTACATGGCTGGCGCCAAAGGGTGAGCGGGGGGCCGGGGGGTGGGGGCCATGTAAACACTCCCCGAAATCCGTCATTCTTGACAGACAGTTAGCTAGTTCTATATAATCAACAATGGCAAAAAACCACCCCTAAGCCTACTGAAAAGCAGTATTCTGAAAAAAAGCAGAGCCAGGCAATGACTTGTATTGGTATGAACTCAATTACCATATTTACTCGAATCTAAGATAAGCCCCCCCCCCCCCCCCCCTCCATGTAGCATGAGGGGGAAAAACCCCTCATCTTAAATTCAAGCACAAGCCGGGCAAGCAGCTGTTGCAGCTGACAGGACCAGGGTGGCTCATGCAGCAAGTGGGGGTGCATGAAGCCAGGGGGTGGGGGGCGCGGGAAGAGACTCACACTAGCTAGTATCACTGGGGCTGTTCAAGATGATGCACTTACTTGGTCTGTGAAGTAAGTCCATACATTCATGTTACTCCTTAAGCAGTCTCACTGACTTCAGTAAGAGGCAGCACAAGGTGACGCGTACATCTGACTAAATAGGCTGTTGCCTACAAAAGCTTATGCCTCTCTGAACCAGTTAGTTTCTAAGGGTCATGCCACACATTCAAATAAAACTGGATAGAAACCAGCTATAGAGTTGTTACACATTTTTAAGCACTAACTTTGCGGTTGGTTAGCTCTTTTTATAGCTGGATAGTCATTTTTATGGTGTAATAATTCCTTTGCACTTGTGGCTAGTCTAAATTTATTGTGCAATTAACCAGTTAATTGACTAAGACATGTAGCAGAGGCCTAAGATGCCTTGCCTTCTACCTGACTTCAGATGAACGTGGCTAACTACCCCTCTATTGATTTCAATGGAACTACCTGAAAAGTATGGTACTATATAGCATGAGCCAGCCTCTACCCCTCTAGTGTTTCAGGCAGGTTGCCATGCCTCTTGATATATCAAATAGAATAGAGTTATATTTATATTATAAATAAAAACCAGGCTGTTTTGGGAAATGTATTTTTTTGAGAGGCAAGGATTTTTTGTGATAGCTTTTATTGTCGTGACAGTTGTTGGATACGTTTTTGGACATCAAGGGCTCCTCCCTAAGGTCTCAAGCAAGATGTGTTTTTTTTAGTTGGTCTCTTTTAGTCGGGGTTAGTTGAAGAAAATGGTTTCTCAGTTTTTCTGAGGTCCTCTGACATAGCTGTGTTGCATATTTGGAGTTGTGTGCATTAGCCAGAGAGTTACAGGTGGTAAGACCCCAGGGGATGATGTTATGTTTCTCACACAGGCTAAGTAGATGTCACTGTGTAGTCTGTCTTCTTCCTTCTTCAGGTTGTGGATTTTCCACTTTAAACAGCAAATCTCAATATCTTTCAGGCTGTAGTAGAGTTGAAGTGCTGTAGTCATCATGATGGTCCAGGGACTGTTCAAATATTTTGTGGTATCTTAAAGGACTAACTGTATAGTTGAGAGAGCTGCTGGACAAGCTATTGGGCATCAATGCCTCCAGACTTGAGGAAGAGTGCTTGATGCCTGAAAAACCAGGTTGCTTAGTTGGTTTGATACGGTTTTAGTTTGGGTGCAAAATGCCATACAACGTTTTTTGGGTTTGGACTGTCAATGAATTCATCTGCATACCTGCAAGAGCAGAAAAGTTCAAAAGAAAGATTCAGTCTGACATTCTGTAATCTACAGAAGGGGACCTGGCTTGTTGAAGAATTAGCAACTTCTCAACTTTAAATGACTGAAACATTATGCTAGAAGCTATTTGCATTGAAGACAAAGAATGTATTGCAAAGAGAGAAATAACACTGCCACATGCCATAAGAAGGACCAAAGATGATTAGCTTGTGTTGGTCATACTGACAAGTGTGTTTTGTCAAAATTGGAAACAACTACCCACTTTTCTGGATGAAGACTCCAGAAAGAAGGATACAATGGTTTGCAGAAACCCATTTAAATTGTTACACACTATTTACATGTGTACTATTTGATGCTATACCAAAGAATACATAGCTGCAGCAATTCATACAGTCAGCTGCTCCTTTTGAAAATCAATCACATTACAATATCCAGCTGTCACTAGACTCTTCAAACACAATCTCTTCAAATGTTTGTGCTACTGAATAGCCTTTGAATACATCTTTTGTGCAGTCATTCCTGTGAATGGAGTGTCACTAGACAAATCCCAGCTAGATTTAAATGAGTTAGTGCAGGTACTGGTCACAGCAGCAGAGAAATCCACGTTGCTGTTCAACATCTCGCTCTGCGACTTATTTGCTATGTACTACTCAAACCCCGATCTGAAGATAGAATTATTAGTTTAGCTGTATAGAAAAGTCCAGAAGAATCGGGATAACATCTGAGTATAAGGGTTTTTGCCAAAGTATTTTTGACATGGGAAATTCATCCATTGCTATGAACAGGCTGTTTCAATGAATCGGCTTTTTTGACAAAGATATTTAGTCAAACCCCAACCAGCTCTTATAAAACAACAGCCACCCCTCTCCTGCACATTATTCCTGCCCCACAGTTACAAGTTTACAATACTGCTCAAACTACTGCTGCCTAGGAGGTCGTAATGACTTTAAGTGCAAATATTTCTTCATAGCCTCTGCCTCAACTTCTGCACATACCCAATCCACCCAGCTCCAAGGAAAATAATTACACTCACATAATTACCCCGGTTTTTACCTCGGGTCATAAAAAACATGCGTCAAAGACTATCAGGAAGTGACATAAAAAGTCACCCTGGGCTGTTATCCTAGTGTGTACCTGTGACTGAAAGAGAAATGACTGTTATGCAAGCACAGGAAAGCAAGGTACTCAAGCTATTTTTTCTCTATGGCAAGAGGCATGCATTTCAATCTACTTTCCCACATGAGACCCACTATCATGAGGCATCAACTAAACAGCTACCCAGCAAAAGTCATAGCAACAGGCATTTATAAACGAAACTCCCAAACCGATTAGGAAGGTTTTAGGATTAAACATCACGCAACTAAGAAGATATTTCCATATCATTAATCCGTTTTCTATTCAAACCCTATATACTACTTTTTCCTTGTCCACCTCAGAAGAGGGAAGACACCCCATACATACTCAACACAGATTCGTACCTTGGCAACAATAATGAAGCATTTTTGCCCAAAAGCTTGCTAAGAACTTTTCCCAACTACTCAGTTGTTCTAAAAAGATCACATCTACCCAAAGAAGCTTGCCTGCCTTTGTCCTTAGACCAACATGGCTACAACCAAAACCCCAGCATTTTCCACTATGCAGTTGGAAAAACACAGCCAAGCGTGACTTATCACCCAATAGAAAGTTTATAGGAGATTTTCAGATTCATCTGTAATACATACATGTTGAATTCACCTTTTGAAAGTACTAGTCACCACAGAATACTTCTAAAGATTTTTACAGGGCAGAAAGAGAATATCAAACATTTTAGTAAAATGGTAAGCTAGAAAATAAATAGGTGGTTTGGGAGGGAGGAGAGGGAAGAAACAGAAAGGGAAATGTATGAACACATTAAAAGACCTCTTTGCATAAAATCAAACAACTTAAAATATAGAAAGAGAAGCAAGCATCATTCCAGAAGTGAGACTATTTTAACACATTACGTAAGACAGAAACCTGAAAGTCTTAAGAGGAAGCTACTGATTTGGGCTGGGTCTAAACTGCAACCCAACAATTTCCTGTCTGTGGTATAACACAAGCTTTGCTTTGGTATTCATGAGAAGACTGTTGCAGTCTACTAAAGGAAACCAGCTCCCAGATTTTTCTTTCCAATACTGCACAAGCCTTTAAGTTATGGAGAAACAGGAGATAATTGTTTCAAGCAAACAGTTAATTGGAACTTAGAAAGCTACCCATGTCATCTGCTTAAAAAAAAACTGAACCCCACTCAAGTAAATTGATAACAAAAGACAACGGAGATCTGTGGGAATTCTCCCTCATCTGCAGGTACCGGATGCCAGTGTCATCCAAGCTTTGAGCTACTTCTTTCTGTTTGACTTGACCATCAGTACAGACTGCACACAAAGGGGACAGACTGTTAAATACAAGATTATACAGCCATCTGCAAATACTGGTTAAATCAATTAATATTTTTCGCTAAAGTTGATGAAAACGTATCCAGTTTTCAGACATTTGGAGGCAGAGGTGAATATTTCACTTATGTAAATAAAGGCTACAGCACTTAAGCTCTGATTCTGCAATTTACTGTATCTGTATGGAGTCAAGACAGCTCAGTGCTGAGGCAAGGGGTCTACTGATCACCCAGATCCATCTGAGGGTTCAATCTGAATGCATAAGACTAACTGTTTAAATTAATAACTAAATGAGAAAATGGAGACAGTCTTTTAGCGCTCAGAAAAATCTTCCATTTGTATTCTAGATATTGAATTGTTCTAGGTCAAAGGAGAGCTTTGCATACATCAAAAGCAAAAGATAATATTGCCAACAAATTATTAAGCCATTTAATGCGAGGGGCCACTACTGTCTTGAAGAAGGGATTATATTTTCTTGCCTGGGAGAGTAAACACAGGGTGCTCTATTAGTTTAAAGAATTTAAGAATACAGAGCACTTCTCAAAACAGGGAGTGTTTGGCAGTTTTTGAAGGAAGGATAATTTTGGCCCCCACCACAAGCCAAACCTCAAGCCCTCCCCACGCCACCTTCCACCCCTCTCATACCTTTGATAGATGCCTTTTGTGGTCATTAGCTGACATCTTCCCAGACCATTTTAAGTACTCCTATTTAAAAGTGACCTGAACCAAAATTAAAATATATATGACCATTCAAATCACTAAAAATACTAAATGTTTGACAAATACTTTTTACTCAAGACTCAAGTAGCTGAAGTTGCATTTAGGAGCAAGTACTGCCTGTTAAACAGAGAGCATGCCAAACTGTACAAGTCATTTCCTGTTTAGGAAGGAAATTTATGGAATTTTAGCACATTGAGCCATTTACTGCATTATACAAGGAAAACCACTCACTACCATGCCTCAAAAAAACGTAAGCAGTTTTTCAAGTGTATGCACCCTTAAATAAGGTGTGGGGTTCATACAGAGCAGTCCTTTATAACAACAAGTTATATAAGCGTATATTATTAATATTAAGGACTGCTTAAATGGTTGGTTTTTAAAAGTAAGTTTCCTTTTGATGCATGGAGATGATCAGCTTATGATCAGAAGCTGTAACTCTTATAACTTTGTTCAAGTTACGTGTAGATGCTCTGAAAGCAAGAGCTAATCTTTATTGAATAAACGCCTTGTCTCACTCCCCCCGGGGCACTGAGAATAACAGCTTGATTATACATTGTATAAGAAAAGATTTTCCTTTATAGCCATATTATGTTTGTTACTTCTCAGTTTCAAGTGCCCCATTGTTCTTGTATTATGGGAAAGCAAACTCGGTCACCAACTGCCCTTCGTTTAAGCCTTCTCACAGAAGTTGGAAGTAAATGGAATGAGCCGTAAGGAAGAGAGCAGCAGTGGAGACAAAGTCATTTTGGACCATGTTCTGTAATGTGGGCAATAGAGGATCTCGGGTGTTAATGCTAAACTTTTCTTTTCTTAAATCTAGGTTTAGACTAAATTTTTATTAGATCTTAAATTGTTTAAAAAGGGTTCATTGCAAGTTCAAGATAATGATTTTCTGCATAAAGTATTCAGTGTACAAGGCAGTTTATCAAGTACTATAAAGCCTCAAATTCAAAAATGGTAATCAATAGCATTGCGTTTCCTTGGTACCTTATTCATAACCTTCTAAAATGTTCCATTAAGACAAAAAAGATGACTTGTTGCTTCAAATTGTACAACTGATCTTCCCTAAAGAGGTACGATACCACTAAATTTACTGGCAACGTAAGAAGGACAGACGGAACATAAAATAAATCTACAGAGCATAAGATTTTCTTGACTGATTTCATGAACTGGAGTCTCATTTCAAAGTTTTAAGCACAAGCAGGAATACAATTGAGCTATACTGATAAAAAAATATTTGATACTGCATGCAACTCCTTCCCTACCCTTCATTTTGGACATGTCCCATAAGCAAACACAAATGTAGCAAAGCGCACCGCACCTGACAACTCATTGTCAAAATGAGAGGAGGCAAAATGTTGCCAGTGACATTTTTTTTTAATGACAGGAAGTCACAAGCATGGATGCGATTCATAAAAAGCTAAATCAGAAAAGACCTTAGTGTCTCTACATAAAAGCCTATCAACAACTCATCAAGAGCAGTTTTATATTTATCGCACATAAAGGTAAGATGCCACAGACTCCTAGGAACCATGCATTTCAGGCCCAAGACAGATGAGTAAATCTCTCTTCACACACATGGGATTTTTTGTCACATTTGCTGGCTTTCATGAAAAACACCCAAGAGATTTCCATGTTAGATCTGTTTAACTTTCAATACAGAAAGACTCAAAATTCCAAAAACAGTTAGTTTTCTTTAATCTATTCCCCACTGCCTTTAACTGTTTTTATTAGATACCAATAATTGTGCTTTCTTCCCCGCCCCCAATAAACAACATCTTTATCAAATGCTAACATGCAGGCATCTTTATAGAAAGAATCCCTGACAAAGACGCATCCTTTTATTGTACAGCTCTGCAAGCATACCTGGTAAACCTTTACATTATCTGCCAGACATTACTTAACCCCACACCAACTGCTTCTGTCAAAACATAGTTTCGTAGTTGGTAGGGTTGGAAGGGACCTAAGCAGATCATCCAGGCAGACCCCCTGCCATGGGCAGGAAAGGATGCTGGGGTCAAACAACCCTGACTAGGTGGCTGTCTAGCTTCCTTCTGAAGACCCCCAGGGTAGGGACAAGCACCACTTCTCTTGGAAGTTGGTTCCAGCTCCTAGCTGCCCTGACTGTGAAGTACTGCTTCCTGATATCCAGCCTGAATCTACTCTCCGTCAACATATGGCCATTGTTCCTTGTTATCCCCGGTAGTGCTCGGGGGAACAGGGACTCTCCCATTGCCTGCTGGTCCCCCTGGGCAAACTTGCAGGCGGCCACCAGATCCCCTCTCAGCCTTCTCTTGTGGAGGCTGAACAGGTTCAGGTCTCATAGCCTCTCGTAGGGCCTACCCTGCTGCCCCCGATCATGCGAGTGACCCTCCTCTGGACCCTCTCCATGCTGTCTACATCCCTCCTGAAGTGCGGCGCCCAGAACTGGACGCAGTACTCCAACTGCAGCCTGACCAGTGCCGCACAGAGGGAGAGGATCACCTCCTTGGACCTGCTCATGATGCATCTATGGATGCATGACAAGGTGCGGTTGGCCTTCCTGAGCGCGTCCCCACATTGGCGGCCCATGTTCATTTTGGGATCAATAATGACTCCAAGATCCCTTTCTGCCTCTGCACTGATGAGAAGGGA
>NW_005842121.1:2010694-2011395 GCF_000455745.1 Alligator sinensis
TTCCAAGGGAAGTGGTACTGGCTCCTACCCTGGGGGTCTTTAAGAAGCGGCTTGATGCCTACCTGGCTGGGGTCATTTGAGCCCAGTTGTCTTCCTGCCCAGGCAGGGGGTCGGACTTGAAGATCGACAAGGTCCCTTCCGACCCTACTTCTATGATTCTATGATACCACAGACGCCTAATTTTTTAATGAGGATGGGGTGAGACAGTGTCAAAGGCCTTCCTAAAGTCCAGAAAGACTACGTTTAACACGACACCTGCATCCAAGGCTTTTGTGACCTGGTCATAGAAGGCCACCAGTTTGATCTGACAGGACCTGCCCCTAATGAACCTGTGTTGATTGCCCCTAAGCATAAACTCCCCTGCTGACCCCTCGCACATGTGCTCCTGGATAGCTTCCTCAGGACCAAGGAAAGACTAACAGGCCTATAGTTTCCTGGGTCCTCTTTCCTCCCTTTTTTGAAAATGGAGACCATTGGCCCTTTTCCAGTCGTCAGGCACCTCACCAGAGCACCACGAGTGCTCATAAAGCTGTGCCAGGGGTCCTGCAATGACCTCTGCCAGTTCCCTAAGCACTCTGGGGTTGAGATCGTCAGGACCTGCTGATATGAACACATCTAGTCCCTCCAGAAGTTCCCTGACTAGGTCCTCACTGACCCTGGGCCTGGCTGCGCCTCCCCTGGGTCCATCCGAAATCCCGGGG
>NW_005842121.1:2011426-2016646 GCF_000455745.1 Alligator sinensis
GGGGGGGATTTCCCAGTCCCTCTCAGAAAAATGGAAGCAAAGAATCTGTTAAAGAGATTAGCTTTGTCATCTGGTGCTACCATGTGAATTTGTTATTTGTGAATGTAGCTGGTTCATAGTGCAAATACTTTATATAATTAAAAGAATGCACCTTTTAAATGTACTCTTTGGTACACAGCATCTCAAGAAGCTTCATGCATGCTATTTCAAAAGAGTAAGATTTAAATCCATAAGTATTTAAAACAAAGCATAGCTGGTCAACCATCTTTGTTCATCATCTTTTTGCTCTCACCAATGTTACTAAGAGCTTTCTGTTTACAAATGAGCAACGCAAAACCCTCCACTGCAAGAGCAACCAACATGAGTTTCCTGTGTTTTCATTGCAGGCCCTCCACCCCAAGAGATCCCCATTTTGGTAAGAAGAATCAATAAGCAGTGTTTATAAATTCTGAAGGAAGAGACCTAAAGCACTGCTTCCTAGCACAAAGCAACCTTTTTCCAGACATATCAGGTTTTCAGATTCTGAGGGTTTAACCAAACTGATGTGCTGTAAACCATGTTCGGAAGTTTGTTGGAAAAAACCGTTGTAAAAAGGCTGAACTGGCTATAGGCTAGCACTGAATAAAATCTAACTCAGTATGCTGAATTGATAGTTTGTGACAACTGTCATAACATGCAATACACAATACGATTAACAACTGATTTCCAGTACAGTGATCTGTGCTTCTCCTCAGTATTTATACAGTTGACAAGAAGCCTATTAAGGCATGGGCTACATAATAGGTACTAGTATTCTTAAAGAGGACAGTGCCAAAAACATGGTCTTTTCACATTAAATACTACTGTATGTAATAATATTTGTATATTAATCATTACAATAGGGAAATGAACAGATAATTTTAATTCACCTGAATACCCCAGATCTTCATCTGTTGCTCAGGTGTGTTTTCAATCGCTGCCTGAAACAGCAAAACTAGATTCTGTACGGTGCATACACTTTGTGGGTTTTTCAGACTTGAATAGTCACTTGATACTTGTAAATGCAGACTGCATCTGCAAGGACCACTCCACTTACAAACTTGCAGCTAAGGAGGAAGAGAAGTATTCTCTTTTCCTTCTGGTGCAGGACAGCACCCCACTGAACATACCAGTTCACTTCCAGACCTCCCAGAGGCTAGAGACAGACCTTTTTCTCTCTAAACAAATGGTAGTATGTAGACCCCATTCTTCCCATACAATCTTATCAAACACCCACGATGTGAGTGAGGCTAGATATAAATTTGGAGCTTCATCACTCTTCTTTGCCAAGCTGTCCAGTAAAATGGGAAGAATTTTTTCCCCAGACGTGGTCCTGAAAGGAGAGCATCTGCTCAGTCAGTTCTGTTCCCCAAACTCTGGCATGCATCCACCGATGCATCTCAAGCAAAAACAGGGATTTCATCCTCCTGCTTTACTCAGCCTTAGTGAGGCTGCAGCTGGAGTACTGTGTCTGGTTTTGGGCCCCCCACTTCGGGAGGGACGTGGATAAGCTTGAGAGAATCCAGAGGAGAGCCACCCATATGATCAAAGGCCAAGAGAGCGAGCCTTGGGAGGAGAGGCTGAGGGACATGGGACTCTTCAGCCTGGTGAAGAGAAGGATCGGGGGGGACTTGGTGGCAGCCTATATGTACATACGGGGGTGCACCAGGATCTGGGAGAACAGTTGCTCACCAGGGCACCCCAAGGGATAACAAGGTCTAACAGCCACAAACTTCTGGAAGGCCGATTTAGACTGGACATAAGAAAAAACATCTTTACTGTCCAGGGTCTGGCACAGACTCCCCCCAGAGGTGGTGCAAACACCTACTCTGGACTCATTCAAATGGCGTTTGCATGCTTATCTTACGGGGGTCACTTGACCCCAGCAGACTTCCTGCCTATGGCTGGGGGGCCGGACCCGATCTCACGCGGTCCCTTCCAGCCCCTAATGTCTATGAATGCATGATATTTAGATAGGTTATTTCCTGATTCTGGAACGGGATCAATATGAGTTTGCCCTTATACCTACAACAAGAAACTTTGACATCAGTGGATTCCTGGAAGAAAGAAAGATCAACTTGCAGGGTACAGCTTCAGGATAAGGGCCTTAGTTTCTCCCCACTGAATGACTATACAAACTTGATGAACACACAAGTCCAACAAAATCCCTTAGAACAGAACAGTATATAGCAATCACAGACGTTACTTAAAATTAGAAGTCGCAACATTTGCACATAGACTTTAATCTTCAAATCAAGGAAATCATTAAAATCTTCACTACCAACCTGGAAAGACGAAACTTTAGACCATAATAAAAAGTGGACATTTGCTATAATGGGACCAGTAAGGACAAAGGTTTTTCACACATGCACAAAAGAGATTTTTAAACACAGATACAAGCCAATATGTCTGGAGAAAAAAGTTCCAGACACAGGTCTTTAGCTGAAAGAAGGCATTGGGAAAGAGGCATTCTGAAAGCAATCCCAAATCCCAAGGCTGGACACTGAGGCTGTGCTAGCCTACAAGGAGTCACCAGCTGTTTTGTTTCCCCACATTACATAGCTGTGCCATGCCTGTCTGAGTAGACAAGCCTTTCCTATACATTAGCAGTGTCAAAGATATGGCTGGGTTGGATCTGGCTCGTGAAGCCCCATTATCTAGACCCTGGTGCTGCCCCCGGGTTTGAGCTGATCCACAAGGCACCTGTCCCACCTGGTTCAGAACATATGGGCCCAGTTTGGGACATACCCCTCCCCATCCCAAATCCAGTGCCCCTGGCACTTGCTCCAGCCAATCCAGGATTTGTGCCACATGGACCAGCTGGAGCAGCACCACATGCAGTACGGGTCCTGGACTGGCCACCAGATCTGATATACTGGAAATATATTGGTGGAAGGGGAAAACAGGGCCAGATGAGCTTGACACCCCTGCTATACAATTTTAATGCAACTGTAAAAGGAACATTGTTCCCAATGCTGTATACTTCAGTGCTAGAAAAATCCTGACAGGCTGGAGGGAATTCAAAGAGCAAATAAAAATAATTAGGGGCTGGGAAGAACTTACATAAAGAAAGATTAAAACTGCAGAAGGGGAGAACAGCAATGCAAGAAAAAAAATAAGTTTAAGGATGTGACCATCCTCAGTAGAGAAGCTATTTAGGGCACTACCTGTATACCCACAGTAATAAACCTGCATGCAGATGTGAAATCTATTCTTTTCTCTGGAACCTAAAATGTGATAGTTACCATTTCCCCTGCGTAATGCAGTGTAAAAATATGGATCCAAATAAATGCCATATAAACAAGGCAATCATTATGTGAATTAAGTATTTTTGATAATATCAGCCACTGATTAAATGCCCAGTTCAGCCAGGCACTTCAGTATGTTCTTAAAGCTTAGCACAAATATCATCCCATTTAAGACATTTCAACTGTCCTGACCTGGGGGTCCCAAAGCACTCTGGCTCATTTAAGCAGCTTCCTGTCTCAAATTCCTGTATATATAAGCTTATAAACAACACAGAGACTAAAGGGTACATTATTATTTCATTACATGATAAGCAGTGGTTTTGCTTTCCCATTTATGAAAGCTGACTGGATTGAGTCCCGCCCCCCCACAATCACCTTCTGAAAATCCCTTTGTAGCTAAGGCACAAAAATAACATACTGAAACCGATTTTCTATAGAGCCAACACTCTCAAGCTCAAGAATCCTGGGTACAAACACTTGCTTCCTTTTGAAGCCAGTATATAAATATCTGCCTTTTCCTTCCTTCAACTTCAGATAATTAATAAATCAGTATCAAAACCTTAGTATTGTGCATGACTGGATTTTTTCCAGGCTACACAAATAGCTTATTTGAAAGGACTTGTAAGTACGGCTAAAAATCAGATCAGATATAGTGTAAGACTTATTTTATTTGGGCAATTACATCAATCAGTGTAAACCATATTGCTACAGGAACAAAAATGTGATTACTGACGCGAGTTTGTGATTACTGATGAGCATTTCAGACCAAGTGTTAGCTCATTGTGCCCGGAGAGTTTTAGGAGTACTCAGTTAGGACAGGTACTGTAAAACTATTTACCCACTAGATATCAAAGAAATTAGCTTTTTGGTAAAGCCAGCTATTTTATACCTCTTGGTTGAGGTTTCCTTTTCACTGTAGCTCACACAAATGGGTCCTTTGTCCAGGTGTGAAACACAAGGTTATGGGGATACCATGATGCTGCCCACAACTCCTCTCCATCTGATGCTGAAAGACCTGGCGCAAAGACAAGCCCTGATTCACTCGAATTGAAGTCAGTGGACTAAACTGCAGTCTTGCTCAGGAACAGCTGCACCGACTTCAGCAGAACTAGGCATTAAGGGAAGGCTACGGGATAAACCACGATTCAAAAATAGGGTCATTAGTATTATCTGTAAAACTGGGGAGCCCCCTGCAAATATTCCCATTCATCGACATCCTCCTACTCAATCCACCCGTAGGTCCTAATCTTGCACGCCCAATGCCAGGCACTCAATAATGCGCTCTTGCAAAGCTGTCACTAATGTTTGACAGCCCAGACACAGGAAACCTAAGAGGCAAACAAGAAAATCCTATCAGGCGTTTGCTACTCGCCCCAAAACACCACGTACAACTGCTCTCCGCCTGCCCCAAGTCCACTTCTGCGAGCCGACACCAACGTGAGGACGCGCCGCAAACAAGGGGCCGGCTGAGCTTTCAGTCAGCAGTAACCCGCGGAGGGTCACGTACGTACGGTCCCTAACGCTGCAACCGGGTTTTGCAATATCGGGTCATCTCTGGCTAGTGCAAAATCCGCTTCACCTCCGGGTCCGTGCCACTACACGACACGCCGGCCTCTCCGAACCTTGACCGCTCGCTCGGTCACAGATCCCCGGCCGGCCGGACGACGGTCTCGGCACGAGTCGGAGACGTTATTTTCGATGAGGGGGTGCAGGGCGACCCCGGCTACATCATCCCAGCCCAGTCGGGTCGGAAACCCCCCCACTGAGGGAGACGCCACAAGCGGGAAGCCCGAGTGTTTCACCGCCCTCCTAGCCAGAAAGTTTTTCCTTGATATCCGACCTCAGCTTCCCTCACTGCCATTTGGGGCTGGCTGCTGTTATCCGAGATCTGCTTGGATTACACGGGAGCGGGGAGGCAGGAAACGCGACAGCCAGCCCCCCGAGCCTGCCCCGC